>NC_143040.1:10932500-10942500 GCF_057628025.1 Oncorhynchus mykiss | reverse complement strand
GTGTGTGGTCAGTAACAGGTCCAGTCTGACTGTGTGTGGTCAGTAACAGGTCCAGTCTGACTGTGTGTGGTCAGTAACAGGTCCAGTCTGACTGTGTGTGGTCAGTAACAGGTCCAGTCTGACTGTGTGTGGTCAGTAACAGGTCCAGTCTGACTGTGTGTGGTCAGTAACAGGTCCAGTGTGACTGTGTGGTCAGTAACAGGTCCAGTCTGACTGTGTGGTCAGTAACAGGTCCAGTCTGACTGTGTGTGGTCAGTAACAGGTCCAGTCTGACTGTGTGGTCAGTAACAGGTCCAGTCTGACTGTGTGTGGTCAGTAACAGGTCCAGTCTGACTGTGTGTGGTCAGTAACAAGTCCAGTCTGACTGTGTGGTCAGTAACAGGTCCAGTCTGACTGTGTGGTCAGTAACAGGTCCAGTCTGACTGTGTGTGGTCAGTAACAGGTCCAGTCTGACTGTGTGGTCAGTAACGGTCCAGTCTGACTGTGTGTGGTCAGTAACAGGTCCAGTCTGACTGTGTGTGGTCAGTAACAGGTCCAGTCTGACTGTGTGTGGTCAGTAACAGGTCCAGTCTGACTGTGTGTGGTCAGTAACAGGTCCAGTCTGACTGTGTGTGGTCAGTAACAGGTCCAGTCTGACTGTGGTGCATAACAGGTCCATTCTGACTGTGTGGTCAGTAACAGGTCCAGTCTGACTGTGTGGTCAGTAACAGGTCCAGTCTGACTGTGTGTGGTCAGTAACGGTCCAGTCTGACTGTGTGGTCAGTAACAGGTCCAGTCTGACTGTGTGGTCAGTAACGGTCCAGTCTGACTGTGTGTGGTCAGTAACAGGTCCAGTCTGACTGTGTGTGGTCAGTAACAGGTCCAGTCTGACTGTGTGTGGTCAGTAACAGGTCCAGTCTGACTGTGTGTGGTCAGTAACAGGTCCAGTCTGATTGTGTGTGGTCAGTAACAGGTCCAGTCTGACTGTGTGTGGTCAGTAACAGGTCCAGTCTGACTGTGTGTGGTCAGTAACAGGTCCAGTCTGACTGTGTGTGGTCAGTAACAGGTCCAGTCTGACTGTGTGTGGTCAGTAACAGGTCCAGTCTGACTGTGTGTGGTCAGTAACAGGTCCAGTCTGACTGTGTGTGGTCAGTAACAGGTCCAGTCTGACTGTGTGTGGTCAGTAACAGGTCCAGTCTGACTGTGTGTGGTCAGTAACAGGTCCAGTCTGACTGTGTGTGGTCAGTAACAGGTCCAGTCTAGCTGTGTGGTCAGTAACAGGTCCAGTCTGACTGTGTGGTCAGTAACAGGTCCAGTCTGACTGTGTGTGGTCAGTAACAGGTCCAGTCTGACTGTGTGTGGTCAGTAACAGGTCCAGTCTGATTGTGTGTGGTCAGTAACAGGTCCAGTCTGACTGTGTGGTCAGTAACAGGTCCATTCTGACTGTGTGGTGAGTAACAGGTCCAGTCTGACTGTGTGGTCAGTAACAGGTCCAGTCTGACTGTGTGTGGTCAGTAACAGGTCCAGTCTGACTGTGTGGTCAGTAACAGGTCCAGTCTGACTGTGTGTGGTCAGTAACAGGTCCAGTCTGATTGTGTGTGGTCAGTAACAGGTCCAGTCTGACTGTGTGTGGTCAGTAACAGGTCCAGTCTGACTGTGTGTGGTCAGTAACAGGTCCAGTCTGACTGTGTGGTCAGTAACCAGTCCCAGTCTGACTGTGTGGTCAGTAACAGGTCCAGTCTGACTGTGTGTGGTCAGTAACAGGTCCAGTCTGACTGTGTGGTCAGTAACAGGTCCAGTCTGACTGTGTGGTCAGTAACAGGTCCAGTCTGACTGTGTGTGGTCAGTAACAGGTCCAGTCTGACTGTGTGTGGTCAGTAACAGGTCCAGTCTGACTGTGTGTGGTCAGTAACAGGTCCAGTCTGACTGTGTGTGGTCGGTGACAGATTGCAAGTCTGATTGTGTGGTCAGTAACAGGTCCATTCTGACTGTGTGGTCAGTAACAGGTCCAGTCTGACTGTGTGTGGTCAGTAACAGGTCCATCAGGTCCAGTCTGACTGTGTGGTCAGTAACAGGTCCAGTCTGACTGTGTGGTCAGTAACAGGTCCAGTCTGACTGTGTGTGGTCAGTAACAGGTCCAGTCTGACTGTGTGTGGTCAGTAACAGGTCCAGTCTGACTGTGTGGTCAGTAACAGGTCCAGTCTGACTGTGTGTGGTCAGTAACAGGTCCAGTCTGACTGTGTGTGGTCAGTAACAGGTCCAGTCTGACTGTGTGTGGTCAGTAACAGGTCCAGTCTGACTGTGTGTGGTCAGAACCAGGTCCAGTCTGACGTGTGTGGTCAGTAACAGGTCCAGTCTGACTGTGTGTCAGTAACAGGTCCAGTCTGACTGTGTGTGGTCAGTACAGGTCCAGTCTGACTGTGTGTGGTCAGTAACAGGTCCAGTCTGACTGTGTGGTCAGTAACAGGTCCAGTCTGACTGTTGTGGTCAGTAACAGGTCCAGTCTGACTGTGTGTGGTCAGTAACAGGTCCAGTCTGACTGTGTGTGGTCAGTAACAGGTCCAGTCTGACTGTGTGTGGTCAGTAACAGGTCCAGTCTGACTGTGTGTGGTCAGTAACAGGTCCAGTCTGACTGTGTGTGGTCAGTAACAGGTCCAGTCTGACTGTGTGGTCAGTAACAGGTCCAGTCTGACTGTGTGGTCAGTAACAGGTCCAGTCTGATTGTGTGGTCAGTAACAGGTCCAGTCTGATTGTGTGTGGTCAGTAACAGGTCCAGTCTGACTGTGTGTGGTCAGTAACAGGTCCAGTCTGACTGTGTGTGGTCAGTAACAGGTCCAGTCTGATTGTGTGTGGTCAGTAACAGGTCCAGTCTGACTGTGTGGTCAGTAACAGGTCCAGTCTGACTGTGTGTGGTCAGTAACAGGTCCAGTCTGATTGTGTGGTCAGTAACAGGTCCAGTCTGACTTTGTGTGGTCAGTAACAGGTCCAGTCTGACTGTGTGTGGTCAGTAACATGTCCAGTCTGACTGTGTGGTCAGTAACAGGTCCAGTCTGACTGTGTGGTCAGTAACAGGTCCAGTCTGACTGTGTGGTCAGTAACAGGTCCAGTCTGACTGTGTGTGGTCAGTAACAGGTCCAGTCTGACTGTGTGTGGTCAGTAACAGGTCCAGTCTGACTGTGTGTGGTCAGTAACAGTCCAGTCTGACTGTGTGTGGTCAGTAACAGGTCCAGTCTGACTGTGTGGTCAGTAACAGGTCCAGTCTGACTGTGTGGTCAGTAACAGGTCCAGTCTGACTGTGTGGTCAGTAACAGGTCCAGTCTGACTGTGTGGTCAGTAACAGGTCCAGTCTGACTGTGTGTGGTCAGTAACAGGTCCAGTCTGACTGTGTGTGTCAGTAACAGGTCCAGTCTGACTGTGTGGTCAGTAACAGGTCCAGTCTGACTGTGTGTGGTCAGTAACAGGTCCAGTCTGACTGTGTGGTCAGTAACAGGTCCAGTCTGACTGTGTGTGGTCAGTACAGGTCCAGTCTGACTGTGTGGTCAGTAACAGGTCCAGTCTGACTGTGTGTGTCAGTAACAGGTCCAGTCTGACTGTGTGTGGTCAGTAACAGGTCCAGTCTGACTGTGTGTGGTCAGTAACAGTCCAGTCTGACTGTGTGTGGTCAGTAACAGGTCCAGTATGACTGTGTGTGGTCAGTAACAGGTCCAGTCTGACTGTGTGTGGTCTACTGTGGTCACCGCCATGTGACAAACAACACAAAGTTCTGCTGCCCTCACAGCGTGTGGGTTGAATCGCTAACTGCGCCCTCAAGCTGCAGCCACTGAGGCATGTCCACCCCCTCTCCTTTCACCCCTCTATCGCTCTACTACCCCCCCCCCCCCCGCAGAAAGACACATTACAGTTGAGGGGATTCAGTTGTACAACTGACTAGGTATCCTCCTCTTTCCCTCTCCTTTCTTTACCCCATTGGGACGTAGGCCAAAAATGTTGATAAAAATGTAAATAAAATGTTTCTGTTTGTAGAAATGCCCAGGCCAGTTCCTGGTCCCAGTCTGTCCTACGTTGAAGTAACTCACTCCCCTTGTCAGGACACTAGTGTCTGATGTGTTGTTGAATAAAGCCTGCTTTGATTCTGATTATTAAACCTATCCCAGTCTTCCGAATGTCCCAAATGGCACCCTATTGCCAATGTAGTGCACTACTTGTCCAATGGGATCTGGTCAACGGTAAGGCACTATATAGGGAATAGTGTGTCATTTGGGACACAGTCTGCAGATGGCTAGACAGGTGTGGGCTTGTACTCTGCTTGTCAAGGTTCATCACCTACCATGTTGGAGAAGATTACACACACGCACACACACACACACACACGAACGCACGCACGCACACACACACACACACACAGAGAATCAGTCTATAAGCATGAAATATACAGCCAGTAGGCGATTGTCAAAGCTTTCCTGTCTCTTTCTCTCCCTCTTCTCTCTCTGAAAAAACATTAATTTTATTCCTCCTCTAGAAGGTTTTCTATTTCTTTCTCTCAGACCCTTCGTCAGCAAGATAATGGAGTATTTCTCTGTCTCAGGCCCTTCGTCAGCAAGATAATGGAGTATTTCTCTGTCTCAGGCCCTTCACCAGGAAGATAATGGAGTATTTCTGTCTCAGGCCCTTCGTCAGCAAGATAATGGAGTATTTCTCTGTCTCAGGCCCTTCGTCAGCAAGATAATGAGTATTTCTCTGTCTCAGGCCCTTCACCAGGAAGATAATGGAGTTTTCTTCCTCTCTGGCTTGAGTGTGTTTATCAGGAGACAGGGATGTGTACGTCACCGATCCCAAATACGTGATCTCTGCTCTCTCTCTCTCTTTCTCTCTCTTTCTATCACACACACACATACGCACACACAATGATACGCACACACCCTCCATGGGCAGGCAGGCAGGCAGTGGGAAGAGAGACAGTCAGAGAGGTGGACACACCCCAGTGCTTGCCCTCTACAAGACGTCAGGGTGAATGCTGAGCCCCTCTGTGATTCTGTTCAATACCACTGTGTGTGTTGTGTCTGCTACTACTGAGACTGTGTGGGTGACTGAAACAGGATGGGTTCAACAAGACACATGTCTGCAGTCCGGCAGTCCGTCCCCCCCCCCCCCCCCCCCCCCCACACACACACACACACACACTCTACTTTGCATTCAAATCCTTCTCTGGCTACAGAGCTGTGATTAAATTTCCTCTTTCTCTCTGAGGATATCTGCGCTATTGTTTCCTCCAGTTCCCATGAAGGAAATCAGTCCTGATCCCCATTTAGGCTCAACGCTCCACAGTCGCACTGTGTCTATGAGCCAGACATACAGAAGGGTTACATTTGGGGAAACATGGCTGCCTATATACACCAACCAAACCTCTACATTAGTTAATGTCAGGGTTACCTCTGAATATTTTATCAAATCCCTCTAGGAGCATATTGAGTTTATAACTCTCTGCTCTGGGTAGAATATACCTTTTACCACAGACTTAGGATCAGCTTACCCTCACCAAATCCTAACCTTAACCATTAGAGGAGAAACACCAAACTGACTGTAGATTAATCATACTCCTATCCTCTGTTTATGTGGTTTTGGGGTGCAGTACCTGATCTGGCCTGTGGGTGACACTGTAGCTCTGCAGCGTTGCTGAATTGAACTCTCCAAGCTGCTGAAACAAAACCCCACTGTTGTTGAGAGAAAAGAGAGTGAAAGAGAGACAGAATGCAAACCGACAGATAGGAGAGAGGAAAGAGGGAAGGGACAGGAGGAAATACAGGACAAAGAGGAGACAGGGAGGAAGAGGAGACAGGGAGGAAGAGGAGACAGGTAGGAAGAGGAGACAGGCAGGAAGAGGAGCCAGGGAGGAAGAGGAGACAGGGAGGAAGAGGAGACAGGGTGGAAGAGGAGACAGGGAGAAAGAGGAGACAGGGAGGAAGAGGAGACAGGCAGGAAGAGGAGACAGGCAGGAAGAGGAGACAGGGAGAAAGAGGAGACAGGGAGGACGAGGAGACAGGGCGAAAGAGGAGACAGGGAGGAAGAGGAGACAGGGAGGAAGAGGAGACAGGGACGAAGAGGAGACAGGGAGGAAGAGGAGACAGGGAGGAAGATGAGAGAGAGGAAAGACAGGAGGAAGAGGAGACAGGGAGGAAGAGGAGACAGGGAGGAAGAGGAGACAGGGAGGAAGAGGAGACAGGGAGGAAGAGGAGACAGGGACGAAGAGGAGACAGGGAGGAAGAGGAGACAGGCAGGAAGAGGAGACAGGGAGGAAGAGGAGACAGGGAGGAAGAGGAGACAGGGAGGAAGAGGAGACAGGGAGGAAGAGGAGACAGGGACGAAGAGGAGACAGGGAGGAAGAGGAGACAGGCAGGAAGAGGAGACAGGGAGGAAGAGGAGACAGGGAGGAAGAGGAGACAGGGTGGAAGAGGAGACAGGGAGAAAGAGGAGACAGGGAGGAAGAGGAGACAGGGAGGAAGAGGAGACAGGGTGGAAGAGGAGACAGGGAGGAAGAGGAGACAGGGAGGAAGAGGAGAGAGAGGAAAGACAGGAGGAAGAGGAGACAGGGACGAAGAGGAGACAGGGAGGAAGAAGAGACAGGCAGAAAGAGGAGACAGGCAGGAAGAGGAGACAGGGAGAAAGAGGAGACAGGGAGGAAGAGGAGACAGGGAGAAAGAGGAGACAGGGAGGAAGAGGAGACAGGGAGGAAGAGGAGACAGGGTGGAAGAGGAGACAGGGAGGAAGAGGAGACAGGGAGGAAGAGGAGAGAGAGGAAAGACAGGAGGAAGAGGAGACAGGGAGGAAGAGGAGACAGGGAGGAAGAGGAGACAGGGATGAAGAGGAGACAGGGAGGAAGAGGAGACACGGAGGAAGAGGAGACAGGGATGAAGAGGAGACAGGGAGGAAGAGGAGACAGGGAAGAAGAGGAGACAGGGAAGAAGAGGAGACAGGGCCGAAGAGGAGACAGGGAGGAAGAGGAGACAGGCAGGAAGAGGAAACAGGGAGGAAGAGGAGACAGGGAGGAAGAGTAGACATGGAGAAAAGGGGGAAAGAAGGTAATGAGAGATGCCTTGCACACAGGAGGGAAGGAATGAGAAACAGGAAGGGGTGTGTAGAGAGAGCAGAGGAGAAATGGAAAGGGGAAGAGATGCCATGCAGACCAATGGACAGTGTGTGTGTCACCCTCAGATGGCCATGACAGTACAGTGTGCTTGACAAAGATAGCTGGATTTATAGCCTTGTGTAAGCCAGAGATGGTGGCAAGGGGAACCTCTCTCTCTTTCACTCTCGCTCGCTGTCTCTCTATATCTCTGTTCCCTCTACTCTGTATATTCTCTCACTCTCTTTATCCTGCCTCTCTCTCTCTCTCTCTCTCTCTCTCTCTCTCTCTCTCTCTCTCTCTCTCTCTCTCTCTCTCAATTAAATATATCTCTCTCCCTCTGCTTGTCTCTATCCTCTCACTCTTCGTATCTCTGTCCCTTCCTGTGCCTCCCTCCCTCCCTCTCGCACGCTCTACAATTCCCTGTTTCATTCTCCAACCTACTTTGTCAGTCTACCATTTCTTCTGTCCATCTTTCACCCATCTCTCCTTGTTTCTTTCTATCTCACTGTATTCCTCTTCCTCCTCATTCCCTTTCCCCTTCTATCCGTTCTGTCTCTCTGTCTCTTTTTTGACTCTCCCCTCCCGCTCTCTATCTCTCTGTCTCTCTGTCTCTTTTTTGACTCTCCCCTCCCGCTCTCTGTCTCTATGTCTCTTTTTTGACTCTCCCCTCCCGCTCTCTGTCTCTCTGTCTCTTTTTTGACTCTCCCCTCCCGCTCTCTGTCTCTCTGTCTCTCTGTCTCTCTCTGTCTCTTTTTTGACTCTCCTCTCCCGCTCTCTGTCTTGCCTCACTCTGCTCACCCTTAACCAGCTGGCTATTGTGATAAAAGACCCCCCATTCCCCTGTGTCTCAGACAGCTTTATTATGTCATTCTAAAGACCAATGTCACACTGTGCAAGCATGTGTGCTTGTCCATTTGTGCGTCTGTGTGTCTGCTGTGTTTGGAGTTCCACCCAGCTAATTTGATGCCACATATCTAGGATCAGATTACCACCACTCTATCTCTATCTATCCTAACCTTAACCAGACGTATCTGACCCTGACCCTGATCAGTCTGAATGGCAGTGACTGTCCTATGATGCTAACCTCAAACACTAGGTGTCTGACCCGAACTCCACAACAATACTCTGGGAACTAACTCAATGTCTCAGACAGAGTTACTCCACAACAACACTCTGGGAACTAACTCAATGTCTCAGACAGGGTTACTCCACAGCAATACTCTGGGAACTAACTCAATGTCTCAGACAGAGTTACTCCACAACAACACTATGTGAACTAACTCAATGTCTCAGACAGAGTTACTCCACAGCAATACTCTGGGAACTAACTCAATGTCTCAGACAGAGTTACTCCACAGCAACACTCTGGGAACTAACTCAATGTCTCAGACAGAGTTACTCCACAACAACACTCTGGGAACTAACTCAATGTCTCAGACAGGGTTACTCCACAGCAATACTCTGGGAACTAACTCAATGTCTCAGACAGAGTTACTCCACAACAACACTCTGGGAACTAACTCAATGTCTCAGACAGAGTTACTCCACAACAACACTCTGGGAACTAACTCAATGTCTCAGACAGAGTTACTCCACAACAACACTCTGGGAACTAACTCAATGTCTCAGACAGAGTTACTCCACAACAACACTCTGTGAGCTAACTCAATGTCTCAGACAGAGTTACTCCACAGCAACACTATGTGAACTAACTCAATGTCTCAGACAGAGTTACTCCACAGCAATACTCTGGGAACTAACTCAATGTCTCAGACAGAGTTACTCCACAGCAATACTCTGGGAACTAACTCAATGTCTCAGACAGAGTTACTCCACAGCAATACTCTGGGAACTAACTCAATGTCTCAGACAGAGTTACTCCACAACAATACTCTGGGAACTAACTCAATGTCTCAGACAGGGTTACTCCACAACAATACTCTGTTAACTAACTCAATGTCTCAGACAGGGTTAGTCCCTTATAAGGGCAGCTAACTCAATGTCTCAGGCAGGGTTAGTCCCTTATAAGGGCAGCTAACTCAATGTCTCAGGCAGGGTTAGTCCCTTATAAGGGCAGCTAACTCAATGTCTCAGACAGGTTTAGTCCCTTATAAGGGCAGCTAACTCAATGTCTCAGACAGGGTTAGTCCATTATGGTGGCAGCTACATGTGACAGGGTTCAAGGGAGTGCCAGAGTTTCAGAGTGCCTGATCTGCCTCCGTGTTGTGTTGACTGTACAGTCATGGCCAAAAGCTTTGACAATGACACAAATATTAATTTTCACAAAGTCTGCTGCCTCAGTTTGTATGACAGCAATTTGCATATACTCCAGAATGTTATGAAGAGTGATCAGATTAATTTAAATTAATTGCAAAGTCAAATTCCCAAACAAATCAACTGAATTCCAAAAAGACATTTCCACTGCATTTCAGCCCTGCTACAAAAGGACCAGCTGACATCATGTCAGTGATTCTCTCGTTAACACAGGTGTGAGTGTTGACGAGGACAAGGATGGAGATCACTTTGTCATGCTGATTGAGTTCGAATAACAGACTGGAAGCTTCAAAAGGAGGGTGGTGCTTGGAATCATTATTCTTCCTCTGTCAATCATGGTTACCTGCAAGGAAACAGGTGCCGTCATCATTGCTTTACACAAAAAAAGGCTTCACGGATAAGGATATTGCTGCCAGTAAGATTGCACCTAAATCAACCATTTATCGGAACATCAAGAACTTCTAGGAGAGCGGTTCAATTGTTGTGAAGAAGGCTTCAGGGCACCCAAGAAAGCCCAGCAAGCGCCAGGACCGTCTCCTAAAGTTGATTCAGCTGCGGGATCGGGGCACCACCACTACAGAGCTTGCTCAGGAATGGCAGCAGGCAGGTGTGAGTGCATCTGCA
>NC_143040.1:10920000-10927500 GCF_057628025.1 Oncorhynchus mykiss | reverse complement strand
TTTACATAAGCCACTCCTCAGTAAAAGGCACATGGCAGCCCGCTTGGAGTTTGCCAAAAGGTACCTAAAGACTCCCAGACCATGAGAAACAAGATTCTCTGGTCTGATGAAACCAAGATTGAACTCTTTGGCGTGAATGCAAAGCTTAATGTCTGGAGGAAACCTGGCACCATCCCTACGGTGAAGCATGGTGGTGGCAGCATCATGCTGTGGGGATGTTTTTCAGCGGCAGGGAGACTAGTCAGGATCAAGTCAAAGATGAACGGAGCAAAGTACAGACAGATCCTTGATGAAAACCTGCTCCAGAGCGCTCAGGACCTCAGACTGAGCCGAAGGTTCACCTTCCAACACGACAACGACCCTAAGCACACAGCCAAGACACTTTAGGAGTGGCTTCGGGAGTGCTCCAACAAAGTACTGAGTAAAAGGTCTGAATACTTATGTAAATGTGATATTTCCTTTTTTATAATTGTTTTATTAGCAAAATTGGAATTCAGCTGAATTAAACATGTTGCGTCCCAAATGGCACCCTATTCCCTTGTTAGTGTACACTACCCTTTTCCCCATAGGGCTCCTCTCTAAAGTAGTGCAGTCTGTAGAGACTAGGCTCCTATTTGGGACTAAACCCATGTTGACATTGTAGATTATTCTGCTAGGAGCCAAGCCAGATCTCTGCACAGATAAAACCAACATAGTCTATTGATGACTGGGTGTCTCAGAGTCGCCGGCGGCAACTGTCAATCATCGCTGTCATTTTGTTTTGAATGAATATATATTTTTTATATCATTGCTGTTTTATTTGATGACAGAGACATGATAGAAGACCCCTATCACTGCATCAACACACACAGCATGCAGGGATACTAGTCCAGCTACAGGACACACACACACACACACACACACACACACACACACACACACACACACACACACACACACACACACACACACACACACACACACACACACACACACACACACACACACACACAGAGAGTGAGTGGGGAAGGGGGGTAGAGAGAGTTGGACCGGGGAGACAGAGAGAGGAATGGGGGGTAGAGAGAGAGTTGGACAGGGGAGACAGAGAGAGGAATGGGGGGTAGAGAGAGAGTTGGACAGGGGAGACAGAGAGAGGAATGGGGGTAGAAAGAGAGTTAGACAGGGGAGACAGAGAGAGGAATGGGGGGTAGAGAGAGAGTTGGACAGGGGAGACAGAGAGAGGAATGGGGGGTAGAGAGAGAGTTGGATAGGGTAGACAGAGAGAGGAATGGGGGGTAAAGAGAGAGTTGGACAGGGGAGACAGAGAGAGGAATGGGGGGTAGAGAGAGAGTTGGACAGGGGAGACAGAGAGAGGAATGGGGGGTAGAGAGAGAGTTGGACAGGGGACACAGAGAGATGAATGGGGGGTAGAGAGAGAGTTGGACAGGGGAGACAGAGAGAGGAATGGGGGGTAGAGAGAGAGTTGGATAGGGTAGACAGAGAGAGGAATGGGGGGTAGAGAGAGAGTTGGACAGGGGAGACAGAGAGGAATGGGGGGTAGAGAGAGAGTTGGACAGGGGAGACAGAGAGAGGAATGGGGGGTAGAGCGAGAGTTGGACAGGGGACACAGAGAGATGAATGGGAGGTAGAGAGAGAGTTGGAAAGGGGAGACAGAGAGAGGAATGGGGGGTAGAGATGGAGTTGGACAGGGGAGACAGAGAGAAGAATGGGGGGTAGAGAGAGAGTTGGACAGGGGAGATAGAGAGAGGAATGGGGGGTAGAGAGAGAGTTGGACAGGGGAGACAGAGGGAGAAATGGGGGGTAGAGAGAGAGTTGGACAGGGGAGACAGAGAGAGGAATGGGGGTAGAGATGGAGTTGTACAGGGGAGACAGAGAGAGGAATGGGGGGTAGAGAGAGAGTTGGACAGGGGAGACAGAGAGAGGAATGGGGGCGTAGAGAGAGTTGGACAGGGGAGACAGAGAGAGGAATGGGGGGTAGAGATGGATTTGTACAGGGGAGACAGAGAGAGGAATGGAGGGTAGAGAGAGAGTTGGACAGGGGAGACAGAGAGAGGAATGGGGTGTAGAAAGAGTTGGACAGGGGAGACAGAGATAGAGTGGATAAGGGGGGTAGAGAGAGAGTTGGACAGGGGAGACAGAGAGAGGAATGGGGGGTAGAGAGAGAGTTGGACAGGGGAGACAGAGAGAGGAATGGGGGGTAGAGAGAGAGTTGGACAGGGGAGACAGAGAGAGGAATGGGGGGTAGAGATGGAGTTGGACAGGGGAGACAGAGAGAGGAATGGGGGGTAGAGAGAGAGAGTTGGACAGGGGAGACAGAGAGAGGAATGGGGCGTAAAGAGAGTTGGACAAGGGAGACAGAGAGAGGAATGGGGGGTAGAGAGAAAGTTGGACAGGGGAGACAGAGAGAGGAATGGGGCGTAGAGAGAGTTGGACAGGGGAGACAGAGAGAGGAATGGGGGGTAGAGATGGATTTGGACAGGGGAGACAGAGAGAGGAATGGGGGGTAGAGAGAGAGTTGGACAGGGGAGACAGAGAGAGGAATGGGGCGTAGAAAGAGTTGGACAGGGGAGACGGAGATAGAGTGGAGAAGGGGGGTAGAGAGAGAGTTGGACAGGGGAGACAGAGAGAGGAATGGGGGGTAGAGATGGAGTTGGACAGAGGAGACAGAGAGAGGGATGGGGGGTAGAGAGAGAGTTGGACAGGGGAGACAGAGAGGAATGGGGGGTAGACAGAGAGTTGGACAGGGGAGACAGAGAGAGGAATGGGGGGTAGAGAGAGAGTTGGACAGGGGAGACAGAGAGAGGAATGGGGGGTAGAGAGAAAGTTGGACATGGGAGACAGAGCGAGTGGGGAAGGGGGGTAGAGAGAGAGTTGGACAGGGGAGACAGAGAGAGGAATGGGGGGCAGAGAGAGAGTTGGACCGGGGTGATAGAGAGAGGAATGGGGGGTAGAGAGAGAGTTGGACCGGGGTGACAGTCACTGATACAGAAGGAGAACAGGAGTGCATGAAAGAGGCAGAAAAAGAGAGGGAGAGAGCGAAAAGGAGTTGGATATAGAAAGAGACTGAAACATGCAGTTTAGGTCGGAAGTTTACATACACTTAGGTTGGAGTCATTAAATCTAGTTTTTCAACCACTCCACCAATTTTTGGACACAAGTAATTAGACAGATTATTTCACCCACAATTCAAGTGGGTCAGAATTGTACATACACTAAGTTGACTGTGCCTTAAAACGACTTGGAAAATTCCAGAAAATGTTGTCATGGCTTTAGAAAATTCTGATAGGCTAATTGACATCATTTAATGTAGCATAGCACGCAAGTATGAAACCATGGGACCACGAAGCCGTCATACTGCTCAGAAAGGAGACGCCTTCTGTCTCCTAGAGATGAACGTACTAGATTCTGGAGGTACAAAAGTATCTATTTTCACAGTAAAACGAGTCCTAAATCGACATAACCTGAAAGGCCCCTCAGCAAGGAAGAAGCCACTGCTCCAAAACCGCCATAAAAAAGACAGACTACCGTTTGCAACTGCACATGGGGACAAGATCGTAATTTTTGGAGAAATGTCCTCTCGTCCGATAAAACAAAAATATAACTTTTTGGCCATAATGACCATCGTTATGTTTGGAGGGGGAGGCTTGCAAGCCCGAAGAACACCATCCCAACCATGTAGCATGGGGGTAGCAGCATCATCTTGTGGGGGTGCTTTGCTGCAGGAGGGACTGGTGCACTTCACAAAATAGATGGGATCATGAGAAATCCCTGACCTCAATCCCATAGAAAATTTCTGGGCAGAACTGAAAGAGCGTGTGTGAGCAAGGAGGCCTAGAAACCTGACCTGTTACAACAGCTCTGTCAGGAGGAATGGGCCAAAGTTCACCCAATTTATTGTGGGAAGCTTATGGAAGGCTACCTGAAATATTTGACCCAGGTTAAACAATTGAAAGGTAATGCTACCAAATATTAATTGAGTGTATGTAAACTTCTGACCCACTGGGAATGTGATGAAAGAAATAAAAGATGAAATAAATCATTCTCTCCACTACTATTCTGACATTTCACGTACTTAAAATAAAGTGGCGATCCTAACTGACCTAAGACAGGGAATTTTCATAAGGATTAAATGTCAGGAATTGTGAAAACTGAGTTTAAATGTACTTTGCTAAGGTGTATGTAAACTTCCGACCTCAACTGTACGATGGATACAGACAGAGACTGAAACATAGGATGGATACAGACAGAAACTGAAACATAGGATGGATACAGACAGAGACTGAAACATAGGATGGATACAGACAGAGACTGAAACATAGGATGGATACAGACAGAGACTGAAACATAGGATGGATACAGACAGAGACTGAAACATAGGATGGATATAGACAGAGACTGAAACATAGGATGGATACAGACAGAGACTGAAACATAGGATGGATACAGACAGAGACTGAAACATAGGATGGATACAGACAGAGACTGAAACACAGGTTGGACAAAGAAAGAGACTGAAACATAAGATGGATACAGACAGAGACTGAAACATACACTACTGTTCACAAGTTTGGGGTCACTCAGAAATGTCCTTGTTTTTTTTTAAGAAGAGCACATTTTTTGTGCATGAAAATAACATCAAATTGATCAGAAATACAGTGTAGACATTGGTCATGTTGTAAATGACAATTGTAGCTGGAAATGGCTGATTTAAAAAAATGGAATTTCTACATAGGTTTACAGAGGCCCATTATCAGCAACCATCACTCCTGTGTTCCAACGGCACGTTGTGTTAGCTAATCCAATGTTATCATTTGAAAGGCTAATTGATCATTAGAAAACCCTTTTGCAATTACATTAGCACAGCTGAAAACTGTTGTTCTGATTAAGGAAGCAATTAAACGTGCCTTCTTTAGACTAGTTGAGTATCAAAACTATGCAACTATGCAATAACTATATGCAATAACTATTTAGGTAAGAAGCAGTCAGCTGGTATTCTGTCTATATTCTGTCCAGCACAGTCACCGGATATCAACCCTGTTGAGCTGTTATGGGAGCATTTCATGGAAAACAAGGACATTTCTACGTGACCCTAAACTTTTGAACGGTAGGTATGATATAGACAGACAAGGTTGGATATAGAAAGAGACTAAAACATAGAGACAGAGATAGAGAGAGACTGAATCATAGAGACAGAGATAGAGAGAGACTGAATCATAGAGACAGAGATAGAGAGAGACTGAAACATAGAGCCAAAGATAGAGAGAGACTGAATAATAGAGACAGAGATAGAGAGAGACTGAAACATAGAGCCAAAGATAGACAGAGACTGAAACATAGAGACAGAGATAGAGAGAGACTAAAACATAGAGACAGAGATAGAGAGAGACTGAAACATAGAGACAGAGATAGAGAGAGACTGAATCATAGAGACAGAGATAGAGAGAGACTGAAACATAGAGCCAAAGATAGAGAGAGACTGAATCATAGAGACAGAGATAGAGAGAGACTGAAACATAGAGCCAAAGATAGACAGAGACTGAAACATAGAGACAGAGATAGAGAGAGACTAAAACATAGAGACAGAGATAGAGAGAGACTGAAACATAGAGACAGAGAAAGACAGAGACTGAAACATAGAGACAGAGATAGAGAGAGACTGAAACATAGAGCCAAAGATAGAGAGAGACTGAATCATAGAGACAGAGATAGAGAGAGACTGAAACATAGAGCCAAAGATAGACAGAGACTGAAACATAGAGACAGAGATAGAGAGAGACTAAAACATAGAGACAGAGATAGAGAGAGACTGAAACATAGAGACAGAGAAAGACAGAGACTGAAACATAGAGACAGAGATAGACAGAGACTGAAACATAGAGACAGAGATAGAGAGAGACTGAAACATAGAGACAGAGATAGAGAGAGATTGAAACATAGAGACAGAGATAGAGAGAGACTGAAACATAGAGACAGAGATAGAGAGAGACTGAAACATAGAGACAGAGATAGAAAGAGACTAAAACATAGAGACAGAGATAGAGAGAGACTGAAACATAGAGACAGAGATAGAGAGAGACTGAAACATAGAGACAGAGATAGAGAGAGACTGAAACATAGAGACAGAGATAGAGAGAGACTGAAACATAGAGACAGAGATAGAGAGAGACTGTAACATAGAGACAGAGATAGACAGAGACTGTAACATAGAGACAGAGATAGACAGAGACTGTAACATAGAGACAGAGATAGAGAGAGACTGAAACATAGAGACAGAGATAGAGAGAGACTGAAACATAGAGACAGAGATAGAGAGAGACTGTAACATAGAGACAGAGATAGACAGAGACTGTAACATAGAGACAGAGATAGAGAGAGACTGAAACATAGAGACAGAGATAGAGAGAGCCTGAAACATAGAGACAGAGATAGAGAGAGACTGAAACATAGAGCCAAAGATAGACAGAGACTGAAACATAGAGACAGAGATAGAGAGAGACTGAAACATAGAGACAGAGATAGAGAGAGACTGAAACATAGAGACAGAGATAGAGAGAGACTGAAACATAGAGACAGAGAAAGACAGAGACTGAAACATAGAGACAGAGATAGACAGAGACTGAAACATAGAGACAGAGATAGAGAGAGACTGAAACATAGAGACAGAGATAGAGAGAGACTGAAACATAGAGACAGAGATAGAGAGAGACTGAAACATAGAGACAGAGAAAGACAGAGACTGAAACATAGAGACAGAGATAGACAGAGACTGAAACATAGAGACAGAGATAGAGAGAGACTGAAACATAGAGACAGAGATAGAGAGAGACTGAAACATAGAGACAGAGATAGAGAGAGACTGAAACATAGAGACAGAGATAGAGAGAGACTGAAACATAGAGACAGAGATAGAAAGAGACTAAAACATAGAGACAGAGATAGAGAGAGACTGAAACATAGAGACAGAGATAGAGAGAGACTGAAACATAGAGACAGAGATAGAGAGAGACTGAAACATAGAGCCAAAGATAGACAGAGACTGTAACATAGAGACAGAGATAGAGAGAGACTGAAACATAGAGACAGAGATAGAGAGAGCCTGAAACATAGAGACAGAGATAGAGAGAGACTGAAACATAGAGCCAAAGATAGAGAGAGACTGAAACATAGAGACAGAGATAGAGAGAGACTGAAACATAGAGACAGAGATAGAGAGAGACTGAAACATAGAGACAGAGATAGACAGAGACTGAAACATAGAGATAGAGATAGAGAGAGACTGAAACATAGAGACAGAGATAGACAAAGACTGAATCATAGAGACTGAAACATAGAGACAGAGGTAGACAGAGACTGGAACATAGAGACAGAGATAGACAGAGAGCGGTAACGGTGAGACAGAGACTCCCAGAGGGAGGAACCGTCAAAAAAACATCTCCGTCAAAAAGACAGGGAGAGGGTGAGAGAGAGAAAGAGAGGGTGAGAGAGAGAGACAGAGTGAGG
>NC_143040.1:10902500-10912500 GCF_057628025.1 Oncorhynchus mykiss | reverse complement strand
GTAGTGATTCACACAACACACGTGTTCATAACCACATGTCAAAACATGAAAAGTACGAGGACGACACCAGTGTTCAATCACATGCTGATGAACTGTTTGGTTAACATTTAGAATACAATCATCAAGGTGTAACAATTTGCTAACACAACAAGTATCAAGAATCAAGTCTATCACGGTATAGGGCATCCTGGTTTAGGGCATCCTGGTTTAGACCATCGTGGAATAGGGCATCCTGGTTTAGGACATCCTGGTTTAGGGCATCTTGGTTTAGGGCATCCTGGTTTAGGGCATTGTGGTATAGGGCATCCTGGTTTAGGGTATCGGGGTATAGGGTATAATGGTATAGGGTATAATGGTACAAGGTATCATGGTATAGGGCATCATGGTATAGGGTATACTGGTATAGAGCATCATGGTATAGGGTATTGTGGTATAGGGCATCGTTGTATAGGGTATCCTAGTATAGGGCATCGTTGTATAGGGTATCCTGGTATAGGGTATCGTGGTATAGTGTATCGTGGTATAGTGTATCGTGGTATAGGGCATCGTGGTATATGGTATCTTGGTATAGGGCACCTTCTGGTTTTCTGTATCATTGTAGAGTGACTTGTGGGTTAGAGAGGGATGTGGAAACTACACTAGTAATAGAAGTCATGGAGTTCCAGAAGTTTCTGTGTCTGTTAGAACGTCCTCTAAAATGATAAGGACAGTTACAGAACATCTACACATGAAAGGAGTCCTGGACGTATTGGCGCCCATTCCAAAAATGTGTCTCTTCAAATGAAAGCTTGTCCTCTAGATTAGAATGATAAGGACAGTTCTACAAGTCAGACACATTAAAGGGTGGAAGGATGGAAGTATTGGTACCCATTACAAAATGTGTCTCTTTATAAAATGATAGCGGTAGGATAGAGAGATGTATTGGTACCCATTACAAAACGTGTCTCTTTATAAAATGATAGCGGTAGGATAGAGAGATGTATTGGTACCCATTACAAAACGTGTCTCTTTATAAAATGATAGCGGTAGGATAGAGAGATGTATTGGTACCCATTACAAAATGTGTCTCTTTATAAAATGATAGCGGTAGGATAGAGAGATGTATTGGTACCCATTACAAAATGTGTCTCTTTATAAAATGATAGCGGTAGGATAGAGAGATGTATTGGTACCCATTACAAAATGTGTCTCTTTATAAAATGATAGCGGTAGGATAGAGAGATGTAGTGGTACCCATTACAAAACGTGTCTCTTTATAAAATGATAGCGGTAGGATAGAGAGATGTATTGGTACCCATTACAAAACGTGTCTCTTTATAAAATGATAGCGGTAGGATAGAGAGATGTATTGGCACCCATTACAAAATGTGTCTCTTTATAAAATGATAGCGGTAGGATAGAGAGATGTATTGGTACCCATTACAAAACGTGTCTCTTTATAAAATGATAGTGGTAGGATAGAGAGATGTAGTGGTACCCATTACAAAATGTGTCTCTTTATAAAATGATAGCGGTAGGATAGAGAGATGTATTGGTACCAATTAGAAAACGTGTCTCTTTATAAAACGATAGCGGTAGGATAGAGAGATGTATTGGTACCCATTACAAAACGTGTCTCTTTATAAAATGATAGCGGTAGGATAGAGAGATGTATTGGTACCCATTACAAAACGTGTCTCTTTATAAAATGATAGCGGTAGGATAGAGAGATGTATTGGTACCCATTACAAAATGTGTCTCTTTATAAAATGATAGCGGTAGGATAGAGAGATGTATTGGTACCCATTACAAAATGTGTCTCTTTATAAAATGATAGCGGTAGGATAGAGAGATGTATTGGTACCCATTACAAAACGTGTCTCTTTATAAAACGATAGTGGTAGGATAGAGAGATGTGTGAAGGGAAAGAACCTCATCCATTCCGATGATTTGTCCAACCAGTCAGGTGATTTCTCAGTCTAGGAAAGCCAGATACGGCCTCATCCAAACTCCATTTTGGCTCTGTGTGATATCTTGTTTCTCTGCTCCGCTGGCTGAATCAATTGCTGACAGAGAAGCTGCAGGAGCAGAAGGAGGGGAGGAAGTGTTTGAAACGTCTAACCTGTCTGTCTGTCCTCCCTTAGGAAGGTGTTGGAGGTCTGGGAGGTTTTCACCCTCTGATTCCACCTTCACATGCTGTACATAAGTGTATAGACAGACACTAACACTGAAAGACAGAAAGATAGGCAGGTCGACAGACAGACAGACTGACAGACAGACAGACAGGCAGGCAGAGAGACAGGTAGACAGACAAACAGGTAGGCATGTCGAGACAGACAGACAGACAGACAGACAGACAGACAGACGGGCAGGTAGGTAGGTTGGCAGGCATGTCAAGACAGATGGACAGACAGGCAGGTAGGCTTATCGAGACAGACGGACAGACAGGCAGACAGACAGACAAAAAGTAGTTTAATCCTGAACAAAAACCTCTCAAAAACAGACATTTGTCCCTGCATGGGCTTGTCTTGATCTCTATGTTCAGCCAGAGTGTTTACATTGCCTCCTGTCCTGTCTTCTTTTCAGACAGTGAACTTTCCTCTTTTCCTCAGCTGCTGCTGAAAGCCCTGGGCATTCTCCTTCTCTTCAGAGACACAATTGGTTTCGTGCTCTGTCTGTTAACTTCGTGTGTGTATCTCTTTCTTTCTGTGTGTGTGTTCCCTTCTTTCTCTGTGTGTGTGTGTGTGAGTGTGAGTGTGTGTGTGTGTGAGTGTGAGTGTGAGTGTGTGTGTGTGTGTGTGTGTGTGTGTGTGTGTGTGTGTGTGTGTGTGTGTGTGTGTGTGTGTGTGTGTGATGTGTGTGTGTGTTCGAGTGTGTGTGTGTGTGAGTGTAGGCCAAGCCAGCCAACGGGTTGTTTCTAAATGAATGGGAAGCTGATTGCATCTCTTCTCCTAACAGTCCTTGATGTTTTCTATTCACAACAGGTCTCTATAGACAGCTTACAGCAGCATAACCGTATGTTGATGTACTTCAACATATTACATCTCTTTCTAAATATACAGTGGGGAGAACAAGTATTTCATACACTGCCCATTTTGCAGGTTTTCCCACTTACAAAGCATGTAGAGGTCTGTAATGTTTATCATAGGTACACTTCAACTGTGAGAGACGGAATCTAAAACAACATGTGGAAAAACACATTGTATGATTTTTAAGTAATTGATTTGCATTTTATTGCATTCCTGTCACTAGTCCTCCTCTTCTCATCCCACTCCCCCTGCCCTCCCCTGTTCCTGTCACTAGTCAGTGTAAAAGAGAAAGGGAATTAGGAATAAAGGGAAAACTTCAATTTGAGGTGCAGTTTGTCTGAAGGTCTGTTACCACCTCCTTGTCTCTCTTTATCCTTGAAATGGCTCCCTCTCCTCCCTGTCTTTTTCACCCTGCCCTTCACCCCATCTCCCTCCTGCCTTCCTCTCCCTCTCCTCTCCCCTTCACCCCATCTCCCTCTCCCCTTCACCCCATCTCCCTCCTGCTTTCCTCTCCCTCTCCCCTTCTCCCCAATCCCCTGCTGTCTTCCTCTCCCTCTCCCCTTCTTCCCAATCCCCTGCTGCCTTCCTCCCTCTCTCCCCTTCTTTCTCCCCAATCCCCTCCTGCTTTCCTACCCCATCCCCTTTCCCCATGGCTCTCCTGCCGATCTCCCTCCTGCCTCCCTCCCCTCTCCCCTTCTCCCCATCTCCCTCCTCCTCTCCCCATCTCCCCTTCTCCCCATCTCCCTCCTGCCCATCTCCTTCCTCCTCTCCCCCTCTCCCCTTCTCCCCATCTCCCTCCTGCCCATCTCCCTCCTCCTCTCCCCATCTCCCCCTCCTCCCTTTTCTTTCTCAAAAGTTAGGAGCTAATCTAGGTTGGTGCTGAGCATTACGAAGGCAACTGCAACAAGATATCATAGTTTCCCTTCGAAAACTCGATATATTACAGATGAATGTCTATTTTTGATGCATTACTTCCCTGTGGTTACAGGGATAATTCCCCTTGGTTACAGGGATACTTCCCCGTGGTTACAGGGATAATTCCCTTGGTTACAGGGATACTTCCCCATGGTTACAGGGATAATTCCCCTTTATTACAGGGATACTTCCCCGTGGTTACAGGGATAATTCCCCTTGGTTACAGGGATACTTCCCCGTGGTTACAGGGATAATTCCCCTTGGTTACAGGGATACTTCCCCGTGGTTACAGGGGTAATTCCCCTTGGTTACAGGGATACTTCCCCGTGGTTACAGGGATACTTCCCCTTGGTTACAGGGATACTTCCCCTTGGTTACAGGGATACATCCCCTTGGTTACAGGGTTGAAATAGAAACAACTCAAAGGGTTTAGGCTTTCATTCAGAGTGGTTAAGGTTAAGGTTAAGGTTAAGGTTAAGGTAAGGTTAAGGTTAAGGGTAAGGGTATGGTTAAGGTTAAGGGTAAGGGTAAGGTTAAGGTTAAGGTTAAGGTTAAGGGTATGGTTAAGGTTAAGGTTAAGGGTAAGGTTAAGGTTAAGGTTAAGGTTAAGGTTAAGGGTAAGGTTAAGGTTAAGGTTAAGGTTAAGGTTAAGGTTAAGGGTAAGGTTAAGGTTAAGGTTAAGGTTAAGGGTAAGGGTATGGTTAAGGTTAAGGTTAAGGGTAAGGTTAAGGTTAAGGTTAAGGTTAAGGTTAAGGGTAAGGTTAAGGTTAAGGTTAAGGGTAAGGTTAAGGGTAGGGTTAAGGTTAAGGTTAAGGGTAAGGTTAAGGGTAAGGTTAAGGTTAAGGTTAAGGTTAAGGTTAAGGGTAAGGGTATGGTTAAGGTTAAGGTTAAGGGTAAGGTTAAGGTTAAGGTTAAGGTTAAGGTTAAGGGTAAGGGTATGGTTGAGGTTAAGGTTAAGGTTAAGGTTAAGGGTAAGGTTAAGGTTAAGGTTAAGGGTAAGGGTATGGTTAAGGTTAAGGTTAAGGTTAAGGTTAAGGTTAAGGTTAAGGTTATGGGTAAGGTTAAGGTTAAGGTTAAGGGTAAGGTTAAGGGTAAGGTTAAGGTTAAGGTTAAGGGTAAGGTTAAGGGTAAGGTTAAGGTTAAGGTTAAGGTTAAGGGTATGGTTAAGGTTAAGGGTAAGGTTAAGGTTAAGGTTAAGGTTAAGGTTAAGGTTAAGGTTAAGGGTAAGGGTAAGGCAAATCAAAGGGTTAGGTTTAGGCTTTCATTCAGAGTGGGTAATGTTAAGGTTAAGGGTAAGGGTAAGGGTAATGTTAAGGTTAAGGTTAAGGGTAAGGGTAAGGGTAAGGTTAAGGTTAAGGTTAAGGGTAAGGTTAAGGTTAAGGTTAAGGTTAAGGTTAAGGTTAAGGTTAAGGTTAAGGGTAAGGGTAAGGTTAAGGTTAAGGGTAAGGGTAAGGGTAAGGTTAAGGTTAAGGGTAAGGGTAAGGTTAAGGTTAAGGGTAAGGTTAAGGGTAAGGTTAAGGGTAAGGTTAAGGTTAAGGGTAAGGGTAAGGTTACGGTTAAGGGTAAGGGTAAGGTTAAGGGTAATGTTAAGGTTAAGGGTAAGGTTAAGGGTAAGGTTAAGGTTAAGGGTAAGGTTAAGGTTAAGGGTAATGTTAAGGTAAAGGTTAAGGTTAAGGTTAAGGTTAAGGGTAAGGGTAAGGGTAAGGTTAATGTTAAGGTTAAGGTTAAGGTTAAGGTTAAGGTTAAGGGTAAGGTTAAGGTTAAGGTTAAGGTTAAGGTTAAGGTTAAGGGTAAGGGTAAGGTTAAGGTTAAGGTTAAGGGTATGGTTAAGGTTAAGGTTAAGGTTAAGGTTAAGGGTATGGTTAAGGTTAAGGTTAAGGGTATGGTTAAGGTTAAGGGTAAGGTTAATGTTAATGTTAAGGTTAAGGTTAAGGTTAAGGGTATGGTTAAGGTTAAGGTTAAGGTTAAGGTTAAGGTTAAGGGTATGGTTAAGGTTAAGGTTAAGGTTAAGGTTAAGGTTACGGTTAAGGTTAAGGTTAAGGGTAAGGTTAAGGTTAAGGTTAAGGGTATGGTTAAGGTTAAGGTTAAGGTTAAGGTTAAGGTTAAGGGTATGGTTAAGGTTAAGGTTAAGGTTAAGGGTAAGGGTAAGGTTAATGTTAAGGTTAAGGTTAAGGCTATGGTTTGGGGAAGTATTAAAACTAAATCATTAAAAACAATGTAATATTACCATCAGGTATCATCAGTATTGTCCTTATTCTCGTGTTTTGCTCGAGCAGTGTGAAGTGACATAGCAGAGTGTTCTTGGCATGGTGCTCTGGCGCCGAGCATCATGACTTAACTCCCAGTGCTGGGTAATTGTTAAATGTGTGTTTTGGGTGAGCGCAGAGGAAGGAATATGTGGACGTTCTAGGGACCTTTTCAAAAGTCGCAAATCGCTGTCTACTTCTAGTGATCAGTCTGTGCAATACACACACACACACACACACACACACACACACACACACACACACACACACACACACACACACACACACACACACACACACACACACACACACACACACCACACATACACACAGTCTCTCTCTCTCTCTCTCTCTGTCCCTCTCTCTCTCTCTCTCTCTCTCTCTCTCTCTCTCTCTGTCCCTCTCTCTCTCTCTCTGCCTAGACAGCGTACATTGGGGCGGGTAGGCGTCACGGTGGTGTGTAGACAGCGTACATTGGGGCGGGTAGGCGTCACGGTGGTGTGTAGACAGCGTACATTGGGGCGGGTAGGCGTCACGGTGGTGTGTAGACAGCGTACATTGGGGCGGGTAGGCGTCACGGTGGTGTGTAGACAGCGTACATTGGGGCGGGTAGGCGTCACGGTGGTGTGTAGACAGCGTACATTGGGGCGGGTAGGCGTCACGGTGGTGTGTAGACAGCGTACATTGGGGCGGGTAGGCGTCACGGTGGAGTCTAGACAGCGTACATTGGGGCGGGTAGGCGTCACGGTGGTGTGTAGACAGCGTACATTGGGGCGGGTAGGCGTCACGCTGGTGTGTAGACAGCGTACATTGGGGCGGGTAGGCGTCACGGTGGTGTCTACATGAACACGTAATTATGTGTGACAGTATATGTGTGTGTTAGAGAGTGTATGTGTGTGTCAGTCTGTGTGTGTCTGTGTGTGTGTGTGTCTGTGTGTGTCAGTCTGTGTGTGTCTGTGTGTGTGTCTGTGTGTGTCTGTGTGTGTGTGTGTGTGTGTGTGTGTGTGTGTGTGTGTGTGTGTGTGTGTGTCTGTGTGTGTGTTAGTCTGTGTGTTAGTCTGTGTGTGTGTGTCTGTGTGTGTCAGTCTGTGTGTGTCTGTGTGTGTGTGTGTGTGTGTGTGTGTGTGTGCGTGTGTGTGTGTGTGTCTGTGTGTGTCAGTCTGTGTGTGTGTGTTGTCAGGACAGTGATATCATGGATCATTCTCCTTGCCAGGCCTCATGGTTGCAGCAGCAAGAGTTTGACAACATCAAAGGTGCCTGAACAAAGCCTGGCGCTGTGAAGCCTCTTTGATCAGCACTAATCATTGTTTTACTTAATGGCCTGATTCTTCACACTTCCCTTCCTGAGCTGACGTCTGTGTTCGTCTGTGTCACAGCGAGACACAGAGAGCTGGGGATGGAATGACAGCCCTCTAATGTGTGTTGTGTGTGTCTCTGTGTGTGTGTGTCCCTGTGTGTGTATGTGTTTAAGTGTGTCTGTGTGTTTGTGTGTCTCTGTGTGTGTGTGTGTCCCTGTGTGTGTATGTGTTTAAGTGTGTCTGTGTGTTTTGTGTGTCTCTGTGTGTGCATGTGTGTGTGTGTGTTTAAGTGCCTGTGTGTCTCCCTGTCTTCTTTACAGACTTTCACTGATGACTGACAAACCAGATCATTTATTCTCCATGAAGTGCAGCTGCTGGCTTTGGAAATGTGTTTTCAGCATGACTGCTTCCTCCTCACTGACTGTTAATGCTTCTCTCGCCGCTTGATGAGGGTGTGTGTGTGTGTGTGTGTGGGAGGGGTGTGTGTGTGTGGTGTATTGGCCTTTACATGCGGATACACGAAGTACATGAAACCCTAGCGTTCTACGATGAGGAGTGTGAGAAAGAGAGACAGATCATTTTGTCCCATTCCATTGTAAATACAGCCCATATTTATGTTTATTTATTTTCCCTTGTGTACTCTTAACCATTTGTACATCGTTGCAACACTGTATATATACGTAATATGACATTTGTAATGTCTTTATTGTTTTGAAACTTCTGTATGTGTAATGTTTTATTGTTTATTTCACTTTTGTATATTATCTACCTCACTTGCTTTGGCAATGTTAACACATGTTTCCCATGCCAATAAAGCCCCTTGATTTGAATTGAATTGATATATATATAAAATATATACAGTTGAAGTGGGAAGTTTACATACACCTTAGCCAACTACATTTAAACTCAGTATTTCATAATTCCTGACATTTAATCCTAGTAAAAATCCCTGTTTTAGGTCAGTTAGGATCACCACTTTATTTTAAAAATGTGACATGCAGAATAATAGTAGAGAGAATGATTTATATTTCAGCTTATATTTCTTTCATCAAATTCCCAGTGGGTCAGAAGTTTACATACACTCAATTAGTATTTGGTAGCATTGCCTTTAAATTGTTTAACTTGGGTCAAACGTTTTGGGTATCCTTCCACAAGCTTCCCACAATAAGTTGGGTGAATTTTGGCCCATTCCTCCTGACAGAGCTGGTGTAACTGAGTCAGGTTTGTAGGCCTCCTTGCTCACACACTTTTTCAGTTCTGCCCACATATTTTCGATAGGCTTGAGGTCAGGGCTTTGTGATGGCCACTCCAATAGCTTGACTTTGTTGTCCTTAAGCCATTTTGCCACAACTTGGATGCTTGGGGTCATTGTCCATTTGGAAGACCCATTTGCGACCAAGCTTTAACTTCCTGACTGATGTCTTGAGAAAATATGCACATAATTTTCCTACCTCATGATTCCATCTATTTTGTGAAGTGCACCAGTCCCTCCTGCAGCAAAGCACCCACATAACATGATGCTGCCACCCCCATGCTTCACGGTTGGGATGGTGTCTTCGGCTTGCAAGCCTCCCACTTTTCCCTACCAACCTTAACAAAGGTCATTATGGCCAAACAGTTCTATTTTTGTTTCATCAGACCAGAGGACATTTTTCAAAAAGTACGATCTTTGTCCCCATGTGGGTTGCAAACCATAGTCTGGCTTTTTTATGGCGGTTTTGGAGCAGTGGCTTCTTGCTTGCTGGGTGTCATTTCAGGTTATGTCGATATGGGACTCGTTTTACTGTGGATATAGATACTGTTGTACCTGTTTCCTCCAGCATCTTCACAAGGTCCTTTGCTGTTGTTTTGGGATTGATATACACTTTTCACACCAAAGTGTGCGTGTGGGTTGCTGTGTGTTGCTCTGTGTTTCTGTGTGTGTGCTGCTGTGTGCGTGTGTGTTGCTGTGTACATGTGTGTTGCTGTGTGAGTGTGGGTTGCTGTGTGCGTGTGTTGCTGTGTGTGTGTTGCTGTGTGTTTGATGCTGTGTGTGTGTGTGTTGCTGTGTGTGTGTGTGATGCTGTGTGCGTGTGTGTTGCTGTGTGTGTGTGTCTGTTGCTATGTGTCTGATGCTGTGTGTGTGTGTTTTGCAAAATCTGCAATTCATGGGCTTTGTGTGTGACACATCCTTGGGAGGTGAATGTATCTTTTGATAAATCCCTGACTGTGGGTTGATGGAGTCTTAGGGATAGAAGCCTGGCTGCGATTATCCTTCTGAAGGGTTGAGACTCGTGTACACACACAGAGACAAACACGCATGCACACACACACACAAACAACCACACACACAAACACACGGAATGATCTCTTCCCCTAATGTGAATCTAAAGGTTCTCTCTCTCTCTCTCTCTCTCTCTCTCTCTCTGTCTCTCTCCCTGTCTCAAATTCAAGCTGCTTTATTGGCATGAAAAACATTGTGTCAATATTGCCAAAGCAACAATGTATACAATATACATTGTAACAAAATATAAATGATAGCAAATAATAATAT
>NC_143040.1:10895000-10897500 GCF_057628025.1 Oncorhynchus mykiss | reverse complement strand
GAACCTGAAGGTTAAATACAGTCGTTGTTTTCCATCCCAACAGGAACCTGAAGGTTAAATACAAGACAGTCGTTGTTTTACATCCCAACAGGAACCTGAAGGTAAAATAAAATAGTTGTTTTACATCCCAACAGGAACCTGAAGGTAAAAGACAGTCGTTGTTTTCCATCCCAACAGGAACCTGAAGGTTAAATACAAGACAGTCGTTGTTTTCCATCCCAACAGGAACCTGAAGGTTAAATACAGTAGTTGTTTTACATCCCAACAGGAACCTGAAGGTTAAATACAAGACAGTCGTTGTTTTGCATCCCAACAGGAACCTGAAGGTTAAATACAGTAGTTGTTTTACATCCCAACAGGAACCTGAAGGTTAAATACAGTAGTTGTTTTACATCCCAACAGGAACCTGAAGGTAAAATACAAGACAGTCGTTGTTTTACATCTCAACAGGAACCTGAAGGTTAAATACAGTAGTTGTTTTACATCCCAACAGGAACCTGAAGGTTAAATACAAGACAGTAGTTGTTTTACATCCCAACAGGAACCTGAAGGTTAAATACAGTAGTTGTTTTACATCCCAACAGGAACCTGAAGGTAAAATACAAGACAGTCGCTGTTTTACATCCCAACAGGAACCTGAAGGTAAAATACAGTCGTTGTTTTACATCCCAACAGGAACCTGAAGGTTAAATACAAGACAGTCGTTGTTTTACATCCCAACAGGAACCTGAAGGTTAAATACAGTAGTTGTTTTACATCCCAACAGGAACCTGAAGGTTAAATACAAGACAGTAGTTGTTTTACATCCCAACAGGAACCTGAAGGTTAAATACAGTAGTTGTTTTACATCCCAACAGGAACCTGAAGGTTAAATACAAGACAGTCGTTGTTTTCCATCCCAACAGGAACCTGAAGGTTAAATACAGTAGTTGTTTTACATCCCAACAGGAACCTGAAGGTTAAATACAAGACGGTCGTTGTTTTCCATCCCAACAGGAACCTGAAGGTTAAATACAGTAGTTGTTTTACATCCCAACAGGAACCTGAAGGTTAAATACAAGACAGTCGTTGTTTTACATCCCAACAGGAACCTGAAGGTTAAATACAGTAGTTGTTTTACATCCCAACAGGAACCTGAAGGTAAAATACAAGACAGTCGTTGTTTTACATCCCAACAGGAACCTGAAGGTTAAATACAGTAGTTGTTTTACATCCCAACAGGAACCTGAAGGTTAAATACAAGACAGTAGTTGTTTTACATCCCAACAGGAACCTGAAGGTTAAATACAGTAGTTGTTTTACATCCCAACAGGAACCTGAAGGTTAAATACAAGACAGTCGTTGTTTTACATCCCAACAGGAACCTGAAGGTTAAATACAGTCGTTGTTTTACATCCCAACAGGAACCTGAAGGTTAAATACAAGACAGTCGTTGTTTTACATCCCAACAGGAACCTGAAGGTTAAATACCAGACAGTCGTTGTTTTACATCCCAACAGGAACCTGAAGGTTAAATACAAGACAGTCGTTGTTTTACATCCCAACAGGAACCTGAAGGTTAAATACAAGACAGTCGTTGTTTTACATCCCAACAGGAACCTGAAGGTTAAATACAAGACAGTCGTTGTTTTACATCCCAACAGGAACCTGAAGGTTAAATACAAGACAGTCGTTGTTTTACATCCCAACAGGAACCTGAAGGTTAAATACAGTAGTTGTTTTACATCCCAACAGGAACCTGAAGGTTAAATACAGTCGTTGTTTTACATCCCAACAGGAACCTGAAGGTTAAATACAAGACAGTCGTTGTTTTACATCCCAACAGGAACCTGAATGTTAAATACAGTAGTTGTTTTACATCCCAACAGGAACCTGAAGGTTAAATACAGTCGTTGTTTTACATCCCAACAGGAACCTGAAGGTAAAATACAGTAGTTGTTTTACATCCCAACAGGAACCTGAAGGTAAAATACAGTAGTTGTTTTACATCCCAACAGGAACCTGAAGGTAAAATACAATACAGTCGTTGTTTTACATCCCAACAGGAACCTGAAGGTTAAATACAAGACAGTCGTTGTTTTACATCCAAACAGGAACCTGAAGGTTAAATACAGTAGTTGTTTTACATCCCAACAGGAACCTGAAGGTTAAATACAACACAGTCGTTGTTTTACATCCCAACAGGAACCTGAAGGTTAAATACAGTCGTTGTTTTACATCCCAACAGGAACCTGAAGGTAAAATACAAGACAGTCGTTGTTTTACATCCCAACAGGAACCTGAAGGTTAAATACAAGACAGTCGTTGTTTTACATCCCAACAGGAACCTGAAGGTTAAATACAATACAGTCGTTGTTTTACATCCCAACAGGAACCTGAAGGTTAAATACAATACAGTCGTTGTTTTACATCCCAACAGGAACCTGAAGGTTAAATACAATACAGTCGTTGTTTTACATCCCAACAGGAACCTGAAGGTAAAATACAATACAGTCGTTGT
>NC_143040.1:10797500-10887500 GCF_057628025.1 Oncorhynchus mykiss | reverse complement strand
GGAGGGGTTGAGTGTAGCTGTAGTGTGGGACAGGAGGGGTTGAGGGTAGCTGTAGGGTGGGACAGGAGGGGTTGAGGGTAGCTGTAGGGTGGGACAGGAGGGGTTGAGGGCAGCTGTAGGGTGGGACAGGAGGGGTTGAGGGTAGCTGTAGGGTGGGACAGGAGGGGTTGAGGGTAGCTGTAGGGTGGGACAGGAGGGGTTGAGGGTAGCTGTAGGGTGGGACAGGAGGGGTTGAGTGTAGCTGTAGTGTGGGACAGGAGGGGTTGAGGGTAGCTGTAGGGTGGGACAGGAGGGGTTGAGGGTAGCTGTAGGGTGGGACAGGAGGGGTTGAGGGTAGCTGTAGGGTGGGACAGGAGGGGTTGAGGGCAGCTGTATGGTGGGAGAAAAAAGTAATGTCAAATGTACTGTAAAATATACAGTTGAAGTCGGAAGTTTACATACATTTATACTGTATATAGTGCACCTACTGTATATAGTGCACCTACTGTATATAGTGCACCTACTGTATATAGTGCACCTACTGTATATAGTGCACCTACTCTATATAGTGCACCTACTGTATATAGTGCACCTACTGTATATAGTGCACCTACTGTATATAGTGCACCTACTGTATATAGTGCACTTACTGTATATAGTGTACCTACTGTATATAGTGCACCTACTGTATATAGTGCACCTACTGTATATAGTGCACCTACTCTATATAGTGCACCTACTGTATATAGTGCACCTACTGTATATAGTGCACCTACTGTATATAGTGCACCTACTGTATATAGTGCACCTATATAGTGCACCTACTGTATATAGTGCACCTACTGTATATAGTGCACCTACTCTATATAGTGCACCTACTGTATATAGGGCACCTACTGTATATAGTACACCTACTGTATATAGTGCACCTACTCTATATAGTGCACCTACTCTATATAGTGCACCTATATAGTGCACCTACTCTATATAGTGCACCTACTGTATATAGTGCACCTATATAGTGCACCTACTCTATATAGTGCACCTACTGTATATAGTGCACCTATATAGTGCACCTACTGTATATAGTGCACCTATATAGTGCACCTACTGTATATAGTGCACCTACTGTATATAGTGCACCTACTCTATATAGTGCACCTACTGTATATAGTGCACCTACTGTATATAGTGCACCTACTGTATATAGTGCACCTACTGTATATAGTGCACCTACTGTATATAGTGCACCTACTGTATATAGTGCACCTATATAGTGCACCTACTGTATATAGTGCACCTACTCTATATAGTGCACCTACTGTATATAGTGCACCTACTGTATATAGTGCACCTACTGTATATAGTGCACCTACTGTATATAGTGCACCTACTGTATATAGTGCACCTACTGTATATAGTGCACCTATATAGTGCACCTACTGTATATAGTGCACCTACTGTATATAGTGCACCTACTGTATATAGTGCACCTACTGTATATAGTGCACCTACTGTATATAGTGCACCTACTGTATATAGTGCACCTATATAGTGCACCTACTGTATATAGTGCACCTACTCTATATAGTGCACCTACTGTATATAGTGCACCTACTGTATATAGTGCACCTATATAGTGCACCTACTCTATATAGTGCACCTACTGTATATAGTGCACCTACTGTATATAGTGCACCTATATAGTGCACCTACTGTATATAGTGCACCTACTGTATATAGTGCACCTACTGTATATAGGGCACCTACTCTATATAGTGCACCTACTGTATATAGTGCACCTACTGTATATAGTGCACCTACTGTATATAGGGCACCTACTGTATATAGTGCACCTACTGTATATAGGGCACCTACTGTATATAGTGCACCTACTGTATATAGTGCACCTACTGTATATAGGGCACCTACTGTATATAGTGCACCTACTGTATATAGTGCACCTACTGTATATAGTGCACCTACTGTATATAGGGCACCTACTCTATATAGTGCACCTACTGTATATAGTGCACCTACTGTATATAGTGCACCTACTGTATATAGGGCACCTACTGTATATAGTGCACCTACTGTATATAGTGCACCTACTGTATATAGTGCACCTACTGTATATAGTGCACCTACTGTATATAGTGCACCTACTGTATATAGGGCACCTACTGTATATAGTGCACCTACTGTATATAGTGCACCTACTGTATATAGTGCACCTACTGTATATAGTGCACCTACTCTATATAGTGCACCTATATAGTGCACCTACTGTATATAGTGCACCTACTGTATATAGTGCACCTATATAGTGCACCTACTGTATATAGTGCACCTACTGTATATAGTGCACCTACTGTATATAGTGCACCTACTGTATATAGTGCACCTATATAGTGCACCTACTGTATATAGTGCACCTACTGTATATAGTGCACCTACTCTATATAGTGCACCTACTGTATATAGTGCACCTATATAGTGCACCTACTGTTTATAGTGCACCTACTCTATATAGTGCACCTACTGTATATAGTGCACCTACTGTATATAGTGCACCTATATAGTGCACCTACTGTATATAGTGCACCTACTCTATATAGTGCACCTACTGTATATAGTGCACCTACTGTATATAGGGCACCTACTGTATATAGTGCACCTACTGTATATAGTGCACCTACTGTATATAGTGCACCTACTGTATATAGTGCACCTACTGTATATAGTGCACCTACTGTATATAGGGCACCTACTGTATATAGTGCACCTACTGTATATAGTGCACCTACTGTATATAGTGCACCTACTGTATATAGGGCACCTACTGTATATAGTGCACCTACTGTATATAGTGCACCTACTGTATATAGGGCACCTACTGTATATAGTGCACCTACTGTATATAGTGCACCTACTGTATATAGTGCACCTACTGTATATAGTGCACCTATATAGTGCACCTACTCTATATAGTGCACCTACTCTATATAGTGCACCTACTGTATATAGTGCACCTACTGTATATAGTGCACTTACTGTATATAGTGCACCTACTGTATATAGTGCACCTACTGTATATAGTGCACCTACTGTATATAGTGCACCTACTGTATATAGTGCACCTACTGTATATAGTGCACCTACTGTATATAGTGCACCTACTGTATATAGTGCACCTACTGTATATAGTGCACCTACTGTATATAGTGCACCTACTGTATATAGGGCACCTACTGTATATAGTGCACCTACTGTATATAGTGCACCTACTGTATATAGTGCACCTACTGTATATAGTGCACCTATATAGTGCACCTACTCTATATAGTGCACCTATATAGTGCACCTACTGTATATAGTGCACCTATATAGTGCACCTACTGTATATAGTGCACCTACTCTATATAGTGCACCTACTGTATATAGTGCACCTACTGTATATAGTGCACCTACTGTATATAGTGCACCTACTCTATATAGTGCACCTACTGTATATAGTGCACCTACTGTATATAGTGCACCTACTGTATATAGTGCACCTACTCTATATAGTGCACCTACTGTATATAGTGCACCTACTGTATATAGTGCACCTACTGTATATAGTGCACCTACTGTATATAGTGCACCTACTGTATATAGTGCACCTACTCTATATAGTTTACCTACTGTATATAGTGCACCTACTGTATATAGTGCACCTACTCTATATAGTGCACCTACTGTATATAGTGCACCTACTGTATATAGTGCACCTACTGTATATAGTGCACCTACTCTATATAGTTTACCTACTGTATATAGTGCACCTACTGTATATAGTGCACCTACTGTATATAGTGCACCTACTCTATATAGTGCACCTACTGTATATAGTGCACCTACTGTATATAGTGCACCTACTGTATATAGTGCACCTATATAGTGCACCTACTGTATATAGTGCACCTACTGTATATAGGGCACCTACTGTATATAGTGCACCTACTGTATATAGTGCACCTACTGTATATAGTGCACCTACTGTATATAGTGCACCTACTGTATATAGTGCACCTACTGTATATAGTGCACCTACTGTATATAGTGCACCTACTGTATATAGTGCACCTACTGTATATAGTGCACCTACTGTATATAGTGCACCTACTGTATATAGTGCACCTATATAGTGCACCTACTCTATATAGTGCACCTACTCTATATAGTGCACCTACTGTATATAGTGCACCTACTGTATATAGTGCACCTACTGTATATAGTGCACCTACTGTATATAGTGCACCTACTGTATATAGTGCACCTACTGTATATAGTGCACCTACTGTATATAGTGCACCTACTGTATATAGTGCACCTATATAGTGCACCTACTGTATATAGTGCACCTACTGTATATAGTGCACCTACTGTATATAGTGCACCTACTGTATATAGTGCACCTACTGTATATAGGGCACCTACTGTATATAGTGCACCTACTGTATATAGTGCACCTACTGTATATAGTGCACCTATATAGTGCACCTACTCTATATAGTGCACCTATATAGTGCACCTACTGTATATAGTGCACCTATATAGTGCACCTACTGTATATAGTGCACCTACTCTATATAGTGCACCTACTGTATATAGTGCACCTACTGTATATAGTGCACCTACTGTATATAGTGCACCTACTCTATATAGTGCACCTACTGTATATAGTGCACCTACTGTATATAGTGCACCTACTGTATATAGTGCACCTACTCTATATAGTGCACCTACTGTATATAGTGCACCTACTGTATATAGTGCACCTACTGTATATAGTGCACCTACTGTATATAGTGCACCTACTGTATATAGTGCACCTACTCTATATAGTTTACCTACTGTATATAGTGCACCTACTGTATATAGTGCACCTACTCTATATAGTGCACCTACTGTATATAGTGCACCTACTGTATATAGTGCACCTACTGTATATAGTGCACCTACTCTATATAGTTTACCTACTGTATATAGTGCACCTACTGTATATAGTGCACCTACTGTATATAGTGCACCTACTCTATATAGTGTACCTACTGTATATAGTGCACCTACTGTATATAGTGCACCTACTGTATATAGTGCACCTATATAGTGCACCTACTGTATATAGTGCACCTACTGTATATAGTGCACCTACTGTATATAGTGCACCTATATAGTGCACCTACTCTATATAGTGCACCTACTCTATATAGTGCACCTACTCTATATAGTGCACCTACTGTATATAGTGCACCTACTGTATATAGTGCACCTACTGTATATAGTGCACCTACTGTATATAGTGCACCTACTGTATATAGTGCACCTACTGTATATAGTGCACCTACTGTATATAGGGCACCTACTGTATATAGTGCACCTACTCTATATAGTGCACCTACTCTATATAGTGCACCTACTGTATATAGTGCACCTACTGTATATAGTGCACCTACTGTATATAGTGCACCTACTGTATATAGTGCACCTACTGTATTTAGGGCACCTACTGTATATAGTGCACCTACTGTATATAGTGTACCTACTGTATATAGTGCACCTACTGTATATAGTGCACTTACTGTATATAGTGCACCTACTGTATATAGTGCACCTACTCTATATAGTGCACCTACTGTATATAGTGCACCTACTGTATATAGTGCACCTACTGTATATAGTGCACCTACTGTATATAGTGCACCTATATAGTGCACCTACTCTATATAGTGCACCTATATAGTGCACCTACTCTATATAGTGCACCTACTGTATATAGTGCACCTATATAGTGCACCTACTCTATATAGTGCACCTACTGTATATAGTGCACCTATATAGTGCACCTACTGTATATAGTACACCTACTGTATATAGTACACCTACTGTATATAATGCACCTACTGTATATAGTGCACCTACTGTATATAGTGCACCTACTGTATATAGTGCACCTACTGTATATAGTGCACCTACTCTATATAGTGCACCTACTGTATATAGTGCACCTACTCTATATAGTGCACCTACTGTATATAGTGCACCTATATAGTGCACCTACTGTATATAGTGCACCTATATAGTGCACCTACTGTATATAGTACACCTACTGTATATAGTACACCTACTGTATATAATGCACCTACTGTATATAGTGCACCTACTGTATATAGTGCACCTACTGTATATAGTGCACCTATATAGTGCACCTACTGTATATAGTGCACCTACTCTATATAGTGCACCTACTGTATATAGTGCACCTACTGTATATAGTGCACCTACTGTATATAGTGCACCTACTGTATATAGTGCACCTACTGTATATAGTGCACCTATATAGTGCACCTACTCTATATAGTGCACCTACTGTATATAGTGCACCTATATAGTGCACCTACTGTATATAGTGCACCTATATAGTGCACCTACTCTATATAGTGCACCTACTGTATATAGTGCACCTATATAGTGCACCTACTGTATATAGTGCACCTATATAGTGCACCTACTCTATATAGTGCACCTACTGTATATAGTGCACCTACTGTATATAGTGCACCTATATAGTGCACCTACTGTATATAGTGCACCTACTGTATATAGTGCACCTACTGTATATAGGGCACCTACTCTATATAGTGCACCTACTGTATATAGTGCACCTACTGTATATAGTGCACCTACTGTATATAGGGCACCTACTGTATATAGTGCACCTACTGTATATAGGGCACCTACTGTATATAGTGCACCTACTGTATATAGTGCACCTACTGTATATAGGGCACCTACTGTATATAGTGCACCTACTGTATATAGTGCACCTACTGTATATAGTGCACCTACTGTATATAGGGCACCTACTCTATATAGTGCACCTACTGTATATAGTGCACCTACTGTATATAGTGCACCTACTGTATATAGGGCACCTACTGTATATAGTGCACCTACTGTATATAGTGCACCTACTGTATATAGTGCACCTACTGTATATAGTGCACCTACTGTATATAGTGCACCTACTGTATATAGGGCACCTACTGTATATAGTGCACCTACTGTATATAGTGCACCTACTGTATATAGTGCACCTACTGTATATAGTGCACCTACTGTATATAGTGCACCTATATAGTGCACCTACTCTATATAGTGCACCTACTGTATATAGTGCACCTACTGTATATAGTGCACCTACTGTATATAGTGCACCTATATAGTGCACCTACTGTATATAGTGCACCTACTGTATATAGTGCACCTACTCTATATAGTGCACCTACTGTATATAGTGCACCTATATAGTGCACCTACTGTTTATAGTGCACCTACTCTATATAGTGCACCTATATAGTGCACCTACTGTATATAGTGCACCTACTGTATATAGTGCACCTATATAGTGCACCTACTCTATATAGTGCACCTACTGTATATAGTGCACCTACTGTATATAGTGCACCTACTGTATATAGTGCACCTATATAGTGCACCTACTGTATATAGTGCACCTACTGTATATAGTGCACCTACTCTATATAGTGCACCTACTGTATATAGTGCACCTATATAGTGCACCTACTGTTTATAGTGCACCTACTCTATATAGTGCACCTACTGTATATAGTGCACCTACTGTATATAGTGCACCTACTGTATATAGTGCACCTACTCTATATAGTGCACCTACTGTATATAGTGCACCTACTGTATATAGTGCACCTACTGTATATAGTGCACCTATATAGTGCACCTACTGTATATAGTGCACCTATATAGTGCACCTACTGTATATAGTGCACCTACTGTATATAGTGCACCTACTGTATATAGTGCACCTACTGTATATAGTGCACCTACTGTATATAGTGCACCTACTGTATATAGTGCACCTACTGTATATAGTGCACCTACTGTATATAGTGCACCTACTGTATATAGTGCACCTACTGTATATAGTGCACCTACTGTATATAGTGCACCTACTGTATATAGTGCACCTACTGTATATAGTGCACCTACTGTATATAGGGCACCTACTGTATATAGTGCACCTACTGTATATAGTGCACCTACTGTATATAGTGCACCTACTGTATATAGTGCACCTATATAGTGCACCTACTCTATATAGTGCACCTACTGTATATAGTGCACCTATATAGTGCACCTACTGTATATAGTGCACCTACTCTATATAGTGCACCTACTGTATATAGTGCACCTACTGTATATAGTGCACCTACTGTATATAGTGCACCTACTCTATATAGTGCACCTACTGTATATAGTGCACCTACTGTATATAGTGCACCTACTGTATATAGTGCACCTACTCTATATAGTGCACCTACTGTATATAGTGCACCTACTGTATATAGTGCACCTACTGTATATAGTGCACCTACTGTATATAGTGCACCTACTGTATATAGTGCACCTACTCTATATAGTGCACCTACTGTATATAGTGCACCTACTGTATATAGTGCACCTACTGTATATAGTGCACCTACTGTATATAGTTTACCTACTGTATATAGTGCACCTACTGTATATAGTGCACCTACTGTATATAGTGCACCTACTCTATATAGTGCACCTACTGTATATAGTGCACCTACTGTATATAGTGCACCTATATAGTGCACCTACTGTATATAGTGCACCTACTGTATATAGGGCACCTACTGTATATAGTGCACCTACTGTATATAGTGCACCTACTGTATATAGTGCACCTACTGTATATAGTGCACCTACTGTATATAGTGCATCTACTGTATATAGTGCACCTACTGTATATAGTGCACCTACTGTATATAGTGCACCTACTGTATATAGTGCACCTACTGTATATAGTGCACCTACTGTATATAGTGCACCTATATAGTGCACCTACTGTATATAGTGCACCTACTGTATATAGTGCACCTACTGTATATAGTGCACCTACTCTATATAGTGCACCTATATAGTGCACCTACTCTATATAGTGCACCTACTCTATATAGTGCACCTACTGTATATAGTGCACCTACTGTATATAGTGCACCTACTGTATATAGTGCACCTACTGTATATAGTGCACCTACTGTATATAGTGCACCTACTGTATATAGTGCACCTATATAGTGCACCTACTGTATATAGTGCACCTACTGTATATAGGGCACCTATATAGTGCACCTACTGTATATAGTGCACCTACTGTATATAGGGCACCTATATAGTGCACCTACTGTATATAGTGCACCTACTGTATATAGTGCACCTACTGTATATAGTGCACCTATATAGTGCACCTGCTGTATATAGTGCACCTACTGTATATAGTGCACCTACTGTATATAGTGCACCTATATAGTGCACCTACTGTATATAGTGCACCTACTCTATATAGTGCACCTACTGTATATAGTGCACCTATATAGTGCACCTACTGTATATAGTGCACCTACTGTATATAGTGCACCTACTGTATATAGTGCACCTACTGTATATAGTGCACCTATATAGTGCACCTACTCTATATAGTGCACCTACTCTATATAGTGCACCTACTGTATATAGTGCACCTACTGTATATAGTGCACCTACTGTATATAGTGCACCTACTGTATATAGTGCACCTACTGTATATAGTGCACCTATATAGTGCACCTACTGTATATAGTGCACCTACTGTATATAGTGCACCTACTGTATATAGTGCACCTACAGGAAAATAACCTCACACTCAACGTCAACAAAACTAAGGAGATGATTGTGGACTTCAGGAAACAGCAGAGGGAACACCCCCCTATCCACATCGATTGAACAGTAGTGGAGAGGGTAGTAAGTTTTAAGTTCCTCGGCGTACACATCACAGACAAACTGAATTGGTCCACCCACACAGACAGCATCGTGAAGAAGGCGCAGCAGCGCCTCTTCAACCTCAGGAGGCTGAAGAAATTTGGCTTGTCACCAAAAGCACTCACAAACTTCTACAGATGCACAATCGAGAGCATCCTGACGGGCTGTATCACCGTCTGGTACGGCAACTGCTCCGCCCACAACCGTAAGGCTCTCCAGAGGGTAGTGAGGCCTCCACAACGCATCACCGGGGGCAAACTACCTGCCCTCCAGGACACCTACCCCACCCAATGTCACAGGAAGGCCATAAAGATCATCAAGGACAACAACCACCCGAGCCACTGCCTGTTCACCCCGCTATCATCCAGAAGGCGAGGTCAGTACAGGTGCATCAAAGCTGGGACCGAGAGACTGAAAAACAGCTTCTATCTCAAGGCCATCAGACTGTTAAACAGCCACCACTAACATTGAGTGGCTGCTGCCAACACACTGACTCAACTCCAGCCACTTTAATAATGGGAATTGATGGGAAATTATGTAAAATATATCACTAGCCACTTTAAACAATGCTACCTAATATAATGTTTACATACCCTACATTATTCATCTCATATGTATATGTATATACTGTACTCTATATCATCTACTGCATCTTTATGTAATACATGTATCACTAGCCACTTTAACTATGCCACTTTGTTTACATACTCATCTCATATGTATATACTGCACTCAATACCATCTACTGTATCTTGCCCATGCTGCTCTGTACCATCACTCATTCATATATATTTATGTACATATTCTTTATCCCCTTACACTTGTGTCTATAAGGTAGTAGTTTTGGAATTGTTAGCTAGATTACTTGTTGGTTATTACTGCATTGTCGGAACTAGAAGCACAAGCATTTCGCTACACTCACATTAACATCTGCTAACAATGTGTATGTGACAAATAACATTTGATTTGATTTGATTTGATTTACTGTATATAGTGCACCTACTGTATATAGTGTACCTACTGTATATAGTGTACCTACTGTATATAGTGTACCTACTGTATATAGTGCACCTACTGTATATAGTGCACCTATATAGTGCACCTACTGTATATAGTGCACCTACTGTATATAGTGCACCTACTGTATATAGTGCACCTACTGTATATAGTGCACCTACTGTATATAATGCACCTACTGTATATAGTGCACCTACTGTATATAGGGCACCTACTGTATATAGTGCACCTACTGTTTATAGTGCGCCTACTGTATATAGTGCACCTACTCTATAGTACACCTACTGTATATAGTGTACCTACTGTATATAGTGCACCTACTGTATATAGTACACCTACTCTATAGTGCACCTACTCTATAGTACACCTACTCTATATAGTACACCTACTCTATATAGTGCACCTACTCTATAGTACACCTACTCTATATAGTGCACCTACTGTATATAGTGCACCTATATAGTTTACCTACTGTATATAGTGCACCTACTGTATATAGTGCACCTATATAGTGCACCTGATGTAGAGTATCTAATGATAAGCTGTAGACCACACTATTTTCCAGGAGAGTTTTCATCTATACTTTTCGTGGGTGTTTATTTACCACCATAGACAGATGCTGGCACTAAGATCACACTCAGTCAGCTGTATAAGAAAATAAGCAAACAGGAAACTGCTCACCCAGAGGCGACGCTCCTAGTGGCCGGGGACTTTATTGCAGGTAAACTTAAATCAGTTTCAATCAACATATTAAATGTGCATCCAGAGTGGAGAAAAATTCTAGATCATCTGTATTCCACACACAGAGACGCCTACAAAGCCATTGCCCTCCAGTTGGCAAATCTGACTTTTATTTTATCCTCCTGATTCCTGCTTACAAGCAAAAATTAAAGCAGGAAGCACCAGTCTATAAAAAAAGTGGTCAGATGAAGCAGATGCTAAGCTACAGGACTGTTTTACTATCGCAGACTGGATCATGTTCCGGGATTCCTCAGATGGCATTGAGGAGTACACCACATCAGTCACTGTCTTCATCAATAAGTGCATCAATGTTGTCATCCCCACAGTGACTGTACGTACATACCCCAACCAGAAGCCATGGATTACAGGCAACATCCGCACTGAGCTAAAGGGTAGAGCTGCCGCTTTCAAGGTGCGGAACTCTAACCTGGAAGCTTATAAGAAAACCTGCTATGTCCTCCGACGAACCATCAAACAGGCATCAAACAACATTAAATCGTACTACACCGGCTCCGATGCTTGTCTTATGTGGCAGGGCTTGTAGACCATTACAGACAACAACGGGAAGCACAGCTGCAAGCTGCCCAGTGACACAAGCCTACCAGACGAGCTAAATCACTTCTCTGCTCGCTTCGAGGCAAGCAACACTTTTCTATTGTTCACCCAATGCCTCTTTTTTACTTAAAAATTGCACTGTTGGTTAGGGCCTGTAAGTAAGCATTTCACTATTAGGTCTACATCTGTTGGTTAGGGCCTGTAAGTAAGCATTTCACTATTAGGTCTACACCTGTTGGTTAGGGCCTGTAAGTAAGCATTTCACTGTCAGGTCTACACCTGTTGGTTAGGGCCTGTAAGTAAGCATTTCACTGTCAGGTCTACATCTGTTGGTTAGGGCCTGTAAGTAAGCATTTCACTGTCAGGTCTACATCTGTTGGTTAGGGCTTGTAAGTAAGCATTTCACTGTCAGGTCTACATCTGTTGGTTAGGGCCTGTAAGTAAGCATTTCACTGTCAGGTCTACATCTGTTGGGTAGGGCCTGTAAGTAAGCATTTCACTGTCAGGTCTACATCTGTTGTTCTTGGCGCACGTGACAAATACAATGACCAGGGCCCATAAGGAATTGGGTCCCATTTGAGACAGAACCCACAACATTGACAGTCAAGGTTACTACAATACAATGATATGTCGGCAACGACAAATACATTTTCCCCCCCTATTCCTAATTAAAGCTAGTTGATTACCGTTTAGATCAGAGAAACGAATTATTACAATCATCAGAGCAACTTTTCCGTACGGGTGACCTCACGACGGAGCAATTTAAACTTCATAATATGAATCATATCCATAACTTCAACACATTCACTATTCTACACAGCGAAAACACACGGGCAGAGTTCCGTAGCTCTAATCACCTGTTGCTATAGTTACAAGGGATTATAAAAACAAAGAGAGTCACACGCTCTCTGTATAGCTACGGGGGGGAAATGAGGTAGAGGAATCTGTGTGTGCAACAGGTGAGGGTGAGGAGTCACTTTGAAAGACAAGTCCCTATGGAATGGAAGAGATGGTTACGAGACACGTGTTGATTTCAGATGTTTAACAGGAATACTGTACTCCAGGGATCATCACTAGAGACACGTGTTGATTTCAGATGTTTGACAGGAATACTGTACTCTAGGGATCATCACTAGAGACACATGTTGATTTCAGATGTTTGACAGGAATACTGTACTCCAGGGATCATCACTAGAGACACATGTTGATTTCAGATGTTTAACAGGAATACTGTACTCCAGGGATCATCACTAGAGACACGTGTTGATTTCAGATGTTTGACAGGAATACTGTACTCCAGGGATCATCACTAGAGACACGTGTTGATTTCAGATGATTAACAGGAATACTGTACTCCAGGGATCATCACTAGAGACACATGTTGATTTCAGATGTTTGACAGGAATACTGTACTCCAGGGATCATCACTAGAGACACATGTTGATTTCAGATGTTTGACAGGAATACTGTACTCCAGGGATCATCACTAGAGACACGTGTTGATTTCAGATGTTTGACAGGAATACTGTACTCCAGGGATCATCACTAGAGACACGTGTTGATTTCAGATGTTTGACAGGAATACTGTACTCCAGGGATCATCACTAGAGACACATGTTGATTTCAGATGATTGACAGGAATACTGTACTCCAGGGATCATCACTAGAGACACGTGTTGATTTCAGAAGTTTGACAGGAATACTGTACTCCAGGGATCATCACTAGACACATGTTGATTTCAGATGATTAACAGGAATACTGTACTCCAGAGATCATCACTAGAGACACATGTTGATTTCAGATGTTTGACAGGAATACTGTACTCCAGGGATCATCACTAGACACATGTTGATTTCAGATTATTAACAGGAATACTGTACTCCAGAGATCATCACTAGAGACACATGTTGATTTCAGATGTTTGGCAGGAATACTGTACTCCAGGGATCATCACTAGAGACACGTGTTGATTTCAGATGTTTGACAGGAATACTGTACTCTAGGGATCATCACTAGAGACACATGTTGATTTCAGATGTTTGGCAGGAATACTGTACTCCAGGGATCATCACTAGACACATGTTGATTTCAGATGATTAACAGGAATACTGTACTCCAGGGATCATCACTAGAGACACGTGTTGATTTCAGATGTTTGACAGGAATACTGTACTCCAGGGATCATCACTAGAGACACATGTTGATTTCAGATGATTGACAGGAATACTGTACTCCAGGGACCATCACTAGAGACACATGTTGATTTCAGATGTTTGACAGGAATACTGTACTCCAGGGATCATCACTAGAGACATGTTGATTTCAGATGTTTGACAGGAATGCTGTACTCCAGGGATAATCACTAGACACATGTTGATTTCAGATGTTTGACAGGAATACTGTACTCCAGTGATCATCACTAGAGACACATGTTGATTTCAGATGTTTAACAGGAATACTGTACTCCAGGGATCAAAACTAGAGACACATGTTGATTTCAAATGTTTTACAGGAATTCTGTACTCCAGGGTTCATCACTAGAGACACATGTTGATTTCAGATGTTTAACAGGAATACTGTACTCCAGGGATCATCACGAGACACATGTTGATTTCAGATGTTTAACAGGAATACTGTACTCCAGGGATCATCACTAGAGACACATGTTGATTTCAGATGATTGACAGGAATACTGTACTCCAGAGATCATCACTAGAGACACATGTTGATTTCAGATGTTTGACAGGAATACTGTACTCCAGGGATCATCACTAGACACATGTTGATTTCAGATTATTAACAGGAATACTGTACTCCAGAGATCATCACTAGAGACACATGTTGATTTCAGATGTTTGGCAGGAATACTGTACTCCAGGGATCATCACTAGAGACACGTGTTGATTTCAGATGTTTGACAGGAATACTGTACTCTAGGGATCATCACTAGAGACACATGTTGATTTCAGATGTTTGGCAGGAATACTGTACTCCAGGGATCATCACTAGACACATGTTGATTTCAGATGATTAACAGGAATACTGTACTCCAGGGATCATCACTAGAGACACGTGTTGATTTCAGATGTTTGACAGGAATACTGTACTCCAGGGATCATCACTAGAGACACATGTTGATTTCAGATGATTGACAGGAATACTGTACTCCAGGGACCATCACTAGAGACACATGTTGATTTCAGATGTTTGACAGGAATACTGTACTCCAGGGATCATCACTAGAGACACATGTTGATTTCAGATGTTTGACAGGAATACTGTACTCCAGGGACCATCACTAGAGACACATGTTGATTTCAGATGTTTGACAGGAATACTGTACTCCAGGGATCATCACTAGAGACATGTTGATTTCAGATGTTTGACAGGAATACTGTACTCCAGGGATAATCACTAGACACATGTTGATTTCAGATGTTTGACAGGAATACTGTACTCCAGTGATCATCACTAGAGACACATGTTGATTTCAGATGTTTAACAGGAATACTGTACTCCAGGGATCAAAACTAGAGACACATGTTGATTTCAAATGTTTTACTGGAATTCTGTACTCCAGGGTTCATCACTAGAGACACATGTTGATTTCAGATGTTTAACAGGAATACTGTACTCCAGGGATCATCACTAGAGACACGTGTTGATTTCAGATGTTTAACAGGAATACTGTACTCCAGGGATCATCACGAGACACATGTTGATTTCAGATGTTTAACAGGAATACTGTACTCCAGAGATCATCACTAGAGACACATGTTGATTTCAGATGTTTGGCAGGAATACTGTACTCCAGGGATCATCACTAGAGACACGTGTTGATTTCAGATGTTTGACAGGAATACTGTACTCTAGGGATCATCACTAGAGACACATGTTGATTTCAGATGTTTGGCAGGAATACTGTACTCCAGGGATCATCACTAGACACATGTTGATTTCAGATGATTAACAGGAATACTGTACTCCAGGGATCATCACTAGAGACACGTGTTGATTTCAGATGTTTGACAGGAATACTGTACTCCAGGGATCATCACTAGAGACACATGTTGATTTCAGATGATTGACAGGAATACTGTACTCCAGGGACCATCACTAGAGACACATGTTGATTTCAGATGTTTGACAGGAATACTGTACTCCAGGGATCATCACTAGAGACATGTTGATTTCAGATGTTTGACAGGAATGCTGTACTCCAGGGATAATCACTAGACACATGTTGATTTCAGATGTTTGACAGGAATACTGTACTCCAGTGATCATCACTAGAGACACATGTTGATTTCAGATGTTTAACAGGAATACTGTACTCCAGGGATCAAAACTAGAGACACATGTTGATTTCAAATGTTTTACAGGAATTCTGTACTCCAGGGTTCATCACTAGAGACACATGTTGATTTCAGATGTTTAACAGGAATACTGTACTCCAGGGATCATCACTAGAGACACATGTTGATTTCAGATGATTGACAGGAATACTGTACTCCAGAGATCATCACTAGAGACACATGTTGATTTCAGATGTTTGACAGGAATACTGTACTCCAGGGATCATCACTAGACACATGTTGATTTCAGATTATTAACAGGAATACTGTACTCCAGAGATCATCACTAGAGACACATGTTGATTTCAGATGTTTGGCAGGAATACTGTACTCCAGGGATCATCACTAGAGACACGTGTTGATTTCAGATGTTTGACAGGAATACTGTACTCCAGGGATCATCACTAGAGACACATGTTGATTTCAGATGATTGACAGGAATACTGTACTCCAGGGACCATCACTAGAGACACATGTTGATTTCAGATGTTTGACAGGAATACTGTACTCCAGGGATCATCACTAGAGACACATGTTGATTTCAGATGTTTGACAGGAATACTGTACTCCAGGGATCATCACTAGAGACATGTTGATTTCAGATGTTTGACAGGAATACTGTACTCCAGGGACCATCACTAGAGACACATGTTGATTTCAGATGTTTGACAGGAATACTGTACTCCAGTGATCATCACTAGAGACACATGTTGATTTCAGATGATTAACAGGAATACTGTACTCCAGGGATCATCACTAGAGACACGTGTTGATTTCAGATGTTTGACAGGAATACTGTACTCCAGGGATCATCACTAGAGACATGTTGATTTCAGATGTTTGACAGGAATACTGTACTCCAGGGATAATCACTAGACACATGTTGATTTCAGATGTTTGACAGGAATACTGTACTCCAGTGATCATCACTAGAGACACATGTTGATTTCAGATGTTTAACAGGAATACTGTACTCCAGGGATCAAAACTAGAGACACATGTTGATTTCAAATGTTTTACAGGAATTCTGTACTCCAGGGTTCATCACTAGAGACACATGTTGATTTCAGATGTTTAACAGGAATACTGTACTCCAGGGATCATCACTAGAGACACATGTTGATTTCAGATGTATAACAGGAATACTGTACTCCAGGGATCATCACTAGAGACACATGTTGATTTCAGATGTTTGACAGGAATACTGTACTCCAGGGATCATCACTAGAGACACGTGTTGATTTCAGATGTTTGACAGGAATACTGTACTCCAGGGATCATCACTAGAGACACGTGTTGATTTTAGATGTTTGACAGGAATACTGTACTCCAGGGATCATCACTAGAGACATGTTGATTTCAGATGTTTGACAGGAATACTGTACTCCAGGGATCATCACTAGAGACACGTGTTGATTTCAGATGTTTGACAGGAATACTGTACTCCAGGGATCATCACTAGACACATGTTGATTTCAGATGTTTGACAGGAATACTGTACTCCAGGGATCATCACTAGAGACACATGTTGATTTCAGATGTTTGACAGGAATACTGTACTCCAGGGATCATCACTAGAGACACATGTTGATTTCAGATGTATAACAGGAATACTGTACTCCAGGGATCATCACTAGAGACACGTGTTGATTTCAGATGTTTGACAGGAATACTGTACTCCAGTGAACAACTGTTCGCCCAGGTTGGGACCAGTTCACCACACAGTTGGCTATGTGTTTACAAGCTAAATTATAACACACACACACACACACACACACACACACACACACACACACCACGGTGCAGTGTTGGAACTCCGTGGTCTTCCATATTTAGAAGCAGAGGTCTTAATCGTGTTAGGAAGACAAGGTTCTTCATTATAAAATGTTCTCCTCTTTCGTTCATTTCCTCCCTCTCTTCACCTCCTCCTGTCGCCACGGCGATTACGCTCCCTCACTCCGTCCTCCGAGGGATGAGAGGATTCACTCACTGAGCTTTGAACATGAAAGGAAGAAGGAAAACAACAACAAAAACAACAACATCAACATGGAAGGGAAGCGTGAGTCGGTGTGTGTTTGACGGGGGGGGACAGTTTGTGTGTGTGTGCACATTTTAAGGATAAGGGTTGAAAGGAGATATTATAATTTTCTCCCACACCTTTTCATATCCATTTCTTAAAATAATTATATATATATTTGCCTGTTATTTTTCATTCATCTGTAAAACCTGTCTGGAGGTAAAGAGCTAGAGAATTGATTTCTGACACTGGGTGCGTTTCAAATGATACTCTATTACCTTTGCAGGACACTCATTTCCAGCAGGACCCATAGTGCTTTGTGGCAAAAGTGAATCACTTTATAGGGTATCAGGTGCCATTTGGGAACTGAAGGAGACAGTAGAGGAGGAGGAGAGGAAGGAGAGGAGGAGGAGAGGATAGAGGAGAGAAAGAGCGTGCGAGAGAGAAAGAGAACGAGAGACAGATAGAGAGCATGGGAGAGAGAGTGAGAGAGAGAAAGAGACATCGAGAGAGTCGGCTGTTAATCACGAGGCTCCATTCAGAATGACAGATCTTTGATTTTCCTCTGCCTCTGTCACTGTAATTTATCCCAAAAGCTTTAGTCCAGCCAAACACTAAACACAATGCAGAGCATGCTACCCAGACAGCGTAGCTCACCGTGAATGGAGGGCTAGTTTTAAAGGCCAGAAGACATTTCAATAGCAGACATATTACCACTGTCAAGACCTTGCTACAGAGAGTCATTTACTACGGTGGCCAAGAGGGGCCAGTACAGTTGGAGATTTACTGGGGGCATCAGTCTCACAGCTTTCCCTGTTGACATCTCACACACACAGACACACACACACACACGCACACGCACACGCACACGCACACACACACACGCACACACACACACACACACACAGTTTTAAGATGAGTCAACAATCTAAGTACGGCAGACAGTCATCATCACTCCAACAACAACAACAGAAGCAACATCAAACTGTTTAAAATAAACTCCTTTCATTATCTCCAAACTCCCATGAATACCACGTTTAAACAGATAACTTAGCAACCATTATCTCTATCTGTCAACTGTTTAAAAGGAGAGGATGAAACGTAAGTAACTGTTCATGACAATGTACAGTATTTTATTGTGTTGTTGATCATTGGATTCAGGCTCACTCACTCAGCCATCCCTGTGGTTCCAGCTGGCAGCAACAAAGGCTCTCCACCTCTGTTGGTCTCTGCCCACCTCCTCCACTGTGCTCCAGCTCTGTTGGTCTCTGCCTACCTTCTCCACTGTGCTCCAGCTCTGTTGGTCTCCGCATACCTCCTCCACCGTGTTCAAACTCTGTTAGTCTCCGCCCACCTCCTCCACTGTGTTCCAGCTCTGTTAGTCTCCGCCCACCTCCTCCACCGTGCTCCAGCTCTGTTAGTCTCCGCCCACCTCCTCCACTGTGCTCCAGCTCTGTTAGTCTCTGCCCACCTCCTCCACCGTGCTCCAGCTCTGTTGGTCTCCGCCCACCTCCTCCACCGTGCTCCAGCTCTGTTAGTCTCCGCCCACCTCCTCCACCATGCTCCAGCTCTGTTAGTCTCTGCCCACCTCCTCCACCATGCTCCAGCTCTGCTGATGCAGTTGGAGATCAGACTCCATCCACCATGTTGTCTTGGGCTTCCCACTGTTGCACCTGTACTCTTTCTTAGAACGCGGCCAATCTAACTCCAGCCTTGCATCTTCAGTATTGTATTCACAGGCACATCAACTGAAATAAAAAGCAAAATGGTAGGTTTGTTAGGTTTTCAAGTGGTAGTTTATCCATGTCTGCCCATTTAGCAAATGTAATGTGATGGTTGTGTGAGTTCTGAGGTAACTCGTGGTCTATATGCATGGAAGCATGTAGGATATGGTTCAGGACTACACACCTCATCACCTGACATGTTGTGCTTTCATTCTACCAAACACCGCTGACCTGAGGGTTGTCGACACACAATTACTACTACCACTACTATAATGGTCCACAATAACCGTCTACAGTACAACGCTATTTTATGGTGCCAACATCGAGTTTAAAAGTGTCTTGTTGAGATGACAACTGAGTTGTACCTCTCAGTAACTTTCCCCTGAACTGAGTTCCCCCCCAACATCAAAGACATCTCATTTTCCCTTATCCTCTCTGGGAAATAACAAACAAATCATATTCATCTTTGTAGACAGGGCATGCATGGCACCCTATTCCCTTTCTAGTGCACTTCTTTTGATGGGCTCTGGTCAGAAGTAGTGTGCTGTATAGGGATTAAGGTGCCATTTGGGATGCATGAAAAAAATAAGAAAGAAAAAGAAAATGAAGTGAAGTGAAGAACAAAGCGTCATGACAACGAAGCATCATGACAACGAGCACAAAGAGCCATGGCAACGAAGCATCATGACAACGGGCACAAAGCGTCACGACAACGACGGAATATATAGTTTCTGCCACATTGTCATTTTCATATTTTCCCAACGATTACACCAAAAGTGCATCGAAAGAAGAAATGTACTCCGCTGCACCTTCCGGGCGGGAGAACATTGGAGGGACTTCACACACATAGCAATTAACACAATTATGTCCTCTGTTGTGTGAAATAACTGGTAGTAAAAATCACCGAGCGTCGATGGGATGGAGGTGGATCAGGAAATCAGTTAAGATTGTGTTCAGCAAACTGAACAGGAAAATGACAGTGTGGGTAAGAATCTAATTCTACAACAAAGTAACTGTTTCATGACCAAGCACAGTCACAGGTTTATACAGTTAGAAGATAGAACTAGTGAAAGACCTGTTCTGTGGGGGGGGCAGCCATATTGGAATCTAATGCCTCTCCTCTCCTCAGTTAGTGTTTGTTTGTGCAGGTATCTGAGAGTAATTGGCAAAACATAATCTAATTCAAGTGAGGTCGTTGTCTGTCAATATGTCTGACAGCCAATTGCTTCCCATTCAAGTAAATTGTTGTTAAGTGTCTATCTTTCCCCAGGTCAAATTAACTGACTGAGAGAGAGAGAAACAGCAGAGAGAGAGAAACAGGAGAGAGAGAGAAACAGGAGAGAGAGAGAAACAGGAGAGAGAGAAACAGGAGAGAGAGAGAAACAGAAGAGAGAGAGAGAAACAGCAGAGAGAGAGAAACAGGAGAGAGAGAGAAACAGGAGAGAAAAACAGCAGAGAGAGAGAGAGAAACAGGAGAGAGAGAAACAGGAGAGAGAAACAGCATAGAGAGAGAGAAACAGGAGAGAGAGAGACACAGCAGAGAGAGAAACAGGAGAGAGAGAAACAGGAGAGAGAAACAGCAGAGAGAGAGAGAAACAGGAGAGAGAGAGAAACAGCATAGAGAGAGAAACAGGAGAGAGAGAGAAACAGGAGAGAGAGAGAAACATGATAGAGAGAAACAGGAGAGAGGGAAACAGAAGAGAGAGAGAGAAAAAGGAGAGAGAGAGAGAAACAGGAGAGAGAGAGAGAAACAGGAGAGAGAGAGAAGCAGGAGAGAGAGAGAAACAGGAGAGAGAGAAACAGGAGAGAGAGAGAAACAGGAGAGAGAGAGAAACAGGAGAGAGAGAGAAACAGGAGAGAGAGAGAAACAGGAGAGAGAAAGAAACAGAAGAGAGAGAGAAACAGGAGAGAGAGAGAAACAGGAGAGAGATGGAGAAACAGGAGAGAGAGAGAAATAGAAGAGAGAGAAACAGGAGAGAGAGAGAGAAACAGGAGAGAGAGAGAGAAACAGGAGAGAGAGAGAAATAGAAGAGAGAGAAACAGGAGAGAGAGAGAAACAGGAAAGAGAGAAACAGTAGAGAGAGAGAAACAGGAGAGAGAGAGAAACGGGAGAGAGAGAAACAGGAGAGAGAGAGAAACAGGAGAGAGAGAGAAACAGGAGAGAGAGAGAAAAACAGGAGAGAGAGAAACAGGAGAGAAAGAGAAACGGGAGAGAGAGAGAAACAGGAGAGAGAGAAACAGGGGAGAGAGAAACATGAGAGAGAGAGAAACAGGAGAGAGAGAAACAGGAGGGAGAGAGAAACAGGAGAGAGAGAGAAACAGGAGAGAGAGAGAAACAGGAGAGAGAGAAACAGGAGAGAGAGAGAAACAGGAAAGAGAGAGAAACAGCAGAGAGAGATAAATAGAAGAGAGAGAAACAGGAGAGAGAGAGAAACAGGAGAGTGAGAGAAACAGGAGAGAGAGAGAAACAGGAGAGAGAGAGAGAAACAGGAGAGAGAGAGAAACAGGAGAGAGAGAAACATGAGAGAGAGAGAAACAAGAGAGAGAGAGAAACAGCAGAGAGAGAGAAACAGGAGAGAGAGAGAAACAGGAGAGAGAAACAGCAGAGAGAGAGAGAGAAACAGGAGAGAGAGAAACAGGAGAGAGAAACAGCATAGAGAAAGAGAGAGACAGGAGAGAGAGAGAGACACAGCAGAGAGAGAAACAGGAGAGAGAGAAACAGGAGAGAGAAACAGCAGAGAGAGAGAGAAACAGGAGAGAGAGAGAAACAGCAGAGTGAGAGAAACAGGAGAGAGAGAGAGAGAAACAGGAGGGAGAGAAACAGGAGATAGAGAGAAACAGGAGAGAGGGAAACAGAAGAGAGAGAGAAACAGGAGAGAGAGAAACAGGAGAGAGAGAGAAACAGGAGAGAGAGAAACAGGAGAGAGAAAGAAACAGAAGAGAGAGAGAAACAGGAGAGAGAGAGAAACACGAGAGAGAAAGAAACATAAGAGAGAGAGAAACAGGAGAGAGAGAGAAACAGGAGAGAGAGGGAGAAACAGGAGAGAGAGAGAAATAGAAGAGAGAGAAACAGGAGAGAGAGAAACAGGAGAGAGAAAGAAACAGAAGAGAGAGAGAAACAGGAAAGAGAGAGAGAAACAGGAGAGAGAGAAACAGGAGAGAGAGATAAATAGAAGAGAGAGAAACAGGAGAGAGAGAGAAACAGGAAAGAGAGAAACAGTAGAGAGAGAGAAACAGGAGAGAGGGAGAGAGAAACAGGAGAGAGAGAAACAGGAGAGAGAGAGAGAAACAGGAGAGAGAGAGAAACAGGAGAGAGAGAGAAAAACATGAGAGAGAGAAACAGGAGAGAAAGAGAAACGGGAGAGAGAGAGAAACAGGAGAGAGAGAAACAGGAGAGAGAGAAACATGAGAGAGAGAGAGAGAAACAGGAGAGAGAGAAACAGGAGGGAGAGAGAAACAGGAGAGAGAGAGAAACAGGAGAGAGAGAGAAACAGGAGAGAGAGAGAAACAGGAGAGAGAGAGAAAAAGGAGAGAGAGAGAGAAACAGAAGAGAGATAAACAGAAGAGAGAGAGAGAAACAGGAGATAGAGAGAAACAGGGGAGAGAGAAACAGGAGAGAGAGAGAAATAGAAGAGAGAGAAACAGGAGAGAGAGAGAAACAGGAGAGAGAGAAACCGTAGAGAGAGAGAGAAACAGGAGAGAGAGAGAAACAGGAGAGAGAGAGAAACAGGAGAGAGAGAGAAACAGGAGAGAGAGAAACAGGAGAGAGAGAGAAACAGGAGAGAGAGAAACAGGAGGGAGAAATAGAAGGGAGAGAAACAGGAGAGAGAGAGAAACAGGAGAGAGAGAAAAAGTAGAGAGAGAGAAACAGGAGAGAGAGAAACAGGAGAGAGAGAGAGAGAGAGAGAGAGACAGGAGAGAGAGAAACAGGAGAGAGAAACAGCAGAGAGAGAGAAACAGGAGAGAGAGAGAGAAACAGGAGAGAGAGAAACAGGAGAGAGAGAAACAGGAGAGAGAGAAACAGCAGAGAGAGAGAAACAGGAGAGAGAGAAACAGGAGAGAGAGAGAGAAACAGGAGAGAGAGAAACAGGAGAGAGAAAGAAACAGAAGAGAGAGAGAAACAGGAGAGAGAGATAAATAGAAGATAGAGAAACAGGAGAGAGAGAGAAACAGGAAAGAGAGAAACAGTAGAGAGAGAGAAACAGGAGAGAGAGAGAAACAGGAGAGAGAGAAACAGGAGAGAGAGAGAGAAACAGGAGAGAGAGAGAAACAGGAGAGAGAGAGAAAAACATGAGAGAGAAACAGGAGAGAAAGAGAAACGGGAGAGAGAGAGAAACAGGAGAGAGAGAAACAGGAGAGAGAGAAACATGAGAGAGAGAGAGAGAAACAGGAGAGAGAGAAACAGGAGGGAGAGAGAAACAGGAGAGAGAGAGAAACAGGAGAGAGAGAGAAACAGGAGAGAGAGACAAAAAGGAGAGAGAGAGAGAAACAGGAGAGAGAGAGAAACAGGGGAGAGAGAAACAGGAGAGAGAGAGAAATAGAAGAGAGAGAAACAGGAGAGAGAGAGAAACAGGAGAGAGAGAAACAGTAGAGAGAGAGAGAAACAGGAGAGAGAGAGAAACAGGAGAGAGAGAGAAACAGGAGAGAGAGAGAAACAGGAGAGAGAGAAACAGGAGAGAGAGAGAAATAGAAGAGAGAGAAACAGGAGAGAGAGAGAAACAGGAGAGAGAGAAACAGTAGAGAGAGAGAGAAACAGGAGAGAGAGAGAAACAGGAGAGAGAGAGAAACAGGAGAGAGAGAGAAACAGGAGAGAGAGAAACAGGAGAGAGAAATAGAAGGGAGAGAAACAGGAGAGAAAGAGAAACAGGAGAGAGAGAAACAGTAGAGAGAGAGTGAAACAGGAGAGAGAGAGAAACAGGGGAGAGAGAAACAGGAGAGAGAGAGAAATAGAAGAGAGAGAAACAGGAGAGAGAGAGAAACAGGAGAGAGAGAAACAGTAGAGAGAGAGAGAAACAGGAGAGAGAGAGAAACAGGGGAGAGAGAAACAGGAGAGAGAGAGAAATAGAAGAGAGAGAAACAGGAGAGAGAGAGAAACAGGAGAGAGAGAAACAGTAGAGAGAGAGAGAAACAGGAGAGAGAGAGAAACAGGAGAGAGAGAGAAACAGGAGAGAGAGAGAAAAAGGAGAGAGAGAAACAGGAGAGAGAGAGAAACAGGAGAGAGAGAAACAGGAGAGAGAAATAGAAGGGAGAGAAACAGGAGAGAAAGAGAAACGGGAGAGAGAGAGAAACAGGAGAGAGAGAAACAGGAGAGAGAGAAACATGAGAGAGAGAGAGAGAAACAGGAGAGAGAGAAACAGGAGGGAGAGAGAAACAGGAGAGAGAGAGAAACAGGAGAGAGAGAGAAACAGGAGAGAGAGAGAAAAAGGAGAGAGAGAGAAACAGAAGAGAGATAAACAGAAGAGAGAGAGAGAAACAGGAGAGAGAGAGAAACAGGGGAGAGAGAAACAGGAGAGAGAGAGAAATAGAAGAGAGAGAAACAGGAGAGAGAGAGAAACAGGAGAGAGAGAAACAGTAGAGAGAGAGAGAAACAGGAGAGAGAGAGAAACAGGAGAGAGAGAGAAACAGGAGAGAGAGAGAAACAGGAGAGAGAGAAACAGGAGAGAGAGAGAAACAGGAGAGAGAGAAACAGGAGAGAGAAAAACAGGAGAGAGAGAGAGAGAGAGAGACAGGAGAGAGAGAAACAGGAGAGAGAAACAGCAGAGAGAGAGAAACAGCAGAGAGAGAGAAACAGGAGAGAGAGAGAAACAGGAGAGAGAGAGAGAAACAGGAGAGAGAGAAACAGGAGAGAGAGAAACAGGAGAGAGAGAAACAGCAGAGAGAGAGAAACAGGAGAGAGAGAAACAGGAGAGAGAGAAACAGGAGAGAGAGAGAGAAACAGGAGAGAGAGAGAAATAGAAGAGAGAGAAACAGGAGAGAGAGAAACAGGAGAGAGAAAGAAACAGAAGAGAGAGAGAAACAGGAGAGAAAGAGAAACGGGAGAGAGAGAGAAACAGGAGAGAGAGAAACAGGAGAGAGAGAAACATGAGAGAGAGAGAGAGAAACAGGAGAGAGAGAAACAGGAGGGAGAGAGAAACAGGAGAGAGAGAGAAACAGGAGAGAGAGAGAAACAGGAGAGAGAGAGAAAAAGGAGAGAGAGAGAGAAACAGAAGAGAGATAAACAGAAGAGAGAGAGAGAAACAGGAGAGAGAGAGAAACAGGGGAGAGAGAAACAGGAGAGAGAGAGAAATAGAAGAGAGAGAAACAGGAGAGAGAGAGAAACAGGAGAGAGAGAAACAGTAGAGAGAGAGAGAAACAGGAGAGAGAGAGAAACAGGAGAGAGAGAGAAACAGGAGAGAGAGAGAAACAGGAGAGAGAGAAACAGGAGAGAGAGAGAAACAGGAGAGAGAGAAACAGGAGAGAGAAATAGAAGGGAGAGAAACAGGAGAGAGAGAGAAACAGGAGAGAGAGAGATGATTGTAGGCAGCCTGGTCAACAGAGTAGCAGAGAGGGCCTATGAGCGGTTCCCCAACTCCCACATCACCATCTCCACTATGCTGCCCCGCATATACTTTCATCCCTGTACCATTCAGAAACTCAACGCTGACATCCCGAACGTACACGTTGCTCACCACCCAACAATCACCCCAGAGCATCTGCACGACCACTCCCACCTGCGGAAGCAGACAGTAGAGATGTTTGCCAAGTCTCTAAAGGACGTGGCACTTGGTAGACAAACACGCCATACCGCACTGGACAGAGGACCACCCAGAGACACCTACCAGAGCACTGCACCACCAAGGACCCCCAGGCCCCTTCAACACCACACCATACCCAGCGCACCCCACAGGCCCCGCAAACCACCAGAGTATCACCACTTCCATCGGCTTAGCCAGACCGGACCTGGCCCAGCCTACTACCTCGCACCAGACCACCACCCTTACCAGACCAGAGAGGAAGCCCCACGTCCCAAAACTGGCCCTCCTCCAGTCCACAGGGCCCAACAGCAGGACCAGCGCAGCTATGCAGAGGTCGTCAGAGGACAGGAGAATCCTGTAGGATTGAGTGAAATTAAACAGCCCCTCCAATACATCTGCACTAAACACCCATGGACGCACGTACACCACACACACACACACACACACACACACACACACACACACACACACACACACACACACACACACACACACACACACACACACACACACACACACACACACACACACACACACACACTGTACTAGATTTTACTTGTTCAATGAATAGGAATATACAGTGGGGAGAACAAGTATTTGATCACTGCCAATTTTGCAGGTTTTCCTACTTACAAAGCATGTAGAGGTCTGTAATTATCATAGGTACACTTCAACTGTGAGAGACGGAATCTAAAACAAAAATCCAGAAAATCACATTGTATGATTTTTAAGTAATTAATTTGCATTTTATTGCATGACATAATAAAACCTCAAACTAGAGGAATTAAGTTTTGGAAACATCTAAAATACAGTGACCCCTCTCATATCATTACCAAGCCCTGCACCGCCAAGAGCTGAGCAAAGAAAAGAGTCCCCTCATCCAGCTGGTCCTGGGGCTGAGTTCACAAACCTGTTCTACTAACACACTGAAGCCTCAGGACCAGAACATCCAATCAATCAGGATAAACCAAATTACAACACAGTCAAAACAAAACTATATTGCTTATTGGGAAACACAAACACAAGCACAAAGCAAAATGCAGTGCTATCTGGCCCTAAATCGACAGTACACCGTGGCTAAATATTTGACCATGGTTACTGATCAAAACCTTAGAAAAACCTTGACAAAGTACAGGATCAGTGAGCACAGCCTTACCATTGAGAAGGGTAGACACAGGAAAACCTGGCTCCCTGTAGAGGAAAGGCTGTGCAACCACTGCACAACAACAGAACCTGAGACGGAGCTGCATTTCCTGACAAAATGTAAAAGATTTAAAACAATTAGAGAGTGTCATCTTCCCAATTTTAAAACCCTTATTCAAAGTTTCAAAGACCTCTCTGATGAGGATAGGCTATTGGGGGAGGACGCAGAGAGCTGTGGGTTGGCAGCGCACTACATTGCTGCCTGCCATAAGATGAGGGACAGTGTCTGACAGACCAATCAACCTGCACATGTCCTCTACTGTATGCTTATTGTTATTGTTGAATGTATGGTTATTTTGACCCTTGGTTACTGTTGTTACTGTTGTCCCGTTGACCATTTTGATTCTCATTTTGATTTATTTTTATATAGTAAATATCCTAAATAAGCTTTGGCAATATGTACATTGTTACGTCATGCCAATAAAGTGAATTGAATTGGAATTATATTAAGAGGAGGGCAGAGACAGAGAGGGAGAGATGGAGAGAGAGAGACAGAGAGAGAGAGAGAGAGAGAGATGGAGAGAGAGAAGAAGATGAAGCATGCCCCCCCATGAATCAGTAGAGATGAGTTCCTCCCAGTTCTTTCCGGTAATGCTTTATGTTCTATATATTATATTATAATAATGAATCATATCGCATCCCCAATGGCACCCTTTTCCCTATTTAGTGCACTACTTTAGACCAGAGTTGGCACCCTATTCCTTATTTAGTGCACTACTTTAGACCAGAGTAGGCACCCTATTCCCTATTTAGTTCATTACTTTAGACCCTTCGTCACCCTATTCCCTATTTAGTGCACTACTTTAGACCATAGTTGGCACCCTATTCCCTATTTAGTGCACTACTTTAGACCAGAGTTGGCACCCTATTCCCTATTTAGTTCATTACTTTAGACCCTTCGTCACCCTATTCCCTATTTAGTGCACTACTTTAGACCAGAGTTGGCACCCTATTCCCTATTTAATGCACTCACTACTTTTGATCAGGGCCCATACGGTTTTGGTCAAAAGTAGAGAACTATATAAGGAATAGTGTGCCATTGGGGAGGCAGCCACAGAGATGAGAGGAGGAAGGGAGCAGGTGGATGACCATGACTATCTACTACCAAGTGATGGGGCTTTCCTTTATATGAAGGGCTTTATTATTTTAACAGAAACAGCAGACCTACTACCAAGTGATGGGGCTTTCCTTTTAACAGAAACAGCAGACCTACCACCAACTGATGGGGCTTTCCTTTTAACAGAAACAGCAGACCTACTACCAAGTGATGGGGCTTTCCTTTTAACAGAAACAGCAGACCTACTACCAAGTGATGGGGCTTTCCTTTATATGAAGGGCTTTATTATTTTAACAGAAACAGCAGACCTACTACCAAATGATGGGGCTTTCCTTTTAACAGAAACAGCAGACCAACCACCAAGTGATGGCGCTTTCCTTTTAACAGAAACAGCAGACCTACTACCAAGTGATGGGGCTTTCCTTTATATGAAGGGCTTTATTATTTTAACAGAAACAGCAGACCTACTACCAAGTGATGGGGCTTTCCTTTTAACAGAAACAGCAGACCTACCACCAAGTGATGGGGCTTTCCTTTATATGAAGGGCTTTATTATTTTAACAGAAACAGCAGGGGCAGATTAGGACACACAGTTGAAGTTGGAAGTTTACATTCACCGTAGCAAAATACATTTAAACAGAGTTTTTCACAACTCGTGACATTTAATCCTGGTAAAAATGGCCTTTCTTAGGTCAATTAGGATCACCACTTTATTTGAAGAATGTAAAATGTCAGAATAATAGTAGAGAGAATGATTTATTTCAGATTTCATCACATTCCCAGTGGGTCAGAAGTTTACATACACTCAATTAGGATTTGGAAGCATTGCTTTTAAATGGTTTAACTTGGGTCAAATGTTTCGGGTAGCTTTTGCAGACCTTCCCACAATAAGTTGGGTGAATTTTGGCCCATTCCTCCTGACAGAGCTGGTGTACCCGAGTCAGGTTTGTAGGCCTCCTTGCTCGCACACGCTTTTTCAGTTCTGCCCACAAATGTTCTATAGGATTGAGGTCAGGGCAACTTTGGAAGTATGCTTGGGGTCATTGTCCATTTGGAAGACCAATTTGTGACCAAGCTTTAACTTCCTGACTGATTTCTTGAGATGTTGCTTCAATATATCCACGTCATTTTCCTCCCTCATAAAGCCATCTATTTTGTGAAGTGCACCAGTCCCTCCTGCAGCAAAGCACCCCCACAACATGATGCCACCCCTGTGCTTCACGGATGGGATGTTATTTTTCAGCTTGCAAGCCTCCCCCTTTTTCCTCCAAACATAACGATGGTCATTATGGCCAAACAGTTCTATTTTTGTTTCATCAGACCAAAGGACATTTCTCCAAAGAGTACGATCTTTGTCCCCATGTGCAGTTGCAAACCGTAGTCTGTTTTTTTATGGTAGTTTTGGAGCAGTGGCTTCTTCCTTGCTGAGCGTCCTTTCAGGTTAAGTCGATATAGGACTTGTTTTACTGTGGATATAGATACTTTGTACCTGTTTCCTCCAGCATCTTCACAAGGTCCTTTGCTGTTGTTCTGGGATTGATTTGCACTTTTCGCACCAAAGTACGTTCATCTCTAGGAGACAGAACGTATCTCCTTCCTGAGCGGTATGATGGCTTCGTGGTCCCATGGTGTTTATACTTGCGTACTATTGTTTGTACAGATGAACGTGGTACCTTCAGGCATTTGGAAATTGCTCCCAAGGATGAACCAGTCTTGTGGAGGCCCAAGTTCTTGGCTGATTTATTTTGATATTCCCATGATGTCAAGGAAAGAGGCACTGAGTTTGAAGGTAGTCCTTGAAATACATCCACAGGTACAGTCATGGCCAAAAGTTTTGAGAATGACACAAATTTTAAATTCAGCAATCCCGTATCCGGGAGCGAAATCATAGCCTCAAGCACATTAGCATAACGCAACGTTTCCTATTCATGAAAATCGCAAATGAAATGAAATAAATATATTCAAAAACATGCTTAGCCTTTTGTTAAAACAACATCTCAGATTTTCAAAATATGCGTTACAGCCAACGCTAGACAAGCATTTGTGTAAGTTTAGCATGGCATAATGCTATGCTAGGCTGTGCTGGCAGCAGGCAACATTTTCACAAAAATAAGAAAAGCAACCAAATTAAATAATTTACCTTTGAAGAACTTCAGATGCTTTCACTCAGGAGACTCCCAGTTAGATAGCAAATGTTCCTTTTTTCGAAAAATAATATTTTTGTAGGCGAAAAACGTCACGTTTGTTCATCCTGCTTGGCTGAGAAATCGCCAGAAAAATACTTCAACTATAATGCATTAGCATAACGCAACTTTTTCTATTCATGAAAATCGCAAATTAAATGAAATAAATATATTGAAACACAAGCTTAGCCTTTTGTTAACCTCTCTGATCTCCCAAACCCGGATCCGGTATCGTGACTACAGCCTCAAGCTCATTACCATAACTCAACGTTAACTATTCATGAAAATCGCAAATGAAATGAAATAAATATGCTAGCTCTCAAGCTTAGCCTTTTGTTAACAACACTGTCATCTCAGATTTTCAAAATATGCTTCTCAACCATTGCAAAACAAGCATGTGTAACAGTATTGATGGCTAACGTAGCATTTAGCATTAGCATTCAGCTGGCAACATTTACACAAAAAAACAGAAAAGCATTCAAATAAAATCATTTACCTTTGAAGAACTTCAGATGTTTTCAATGAGGAGACTCTCAGATAGCAAATGTTCAGTTTTTCCTGAAAGATTATTTGTTTAGGACAAATCGCTCCGTTTTCTGCGTCACGTTTAGCTATGAAAAAACCCCTGTATCCAGGATTGTGTAAATCTATCAGCAAGCTCATTAGCATAACACAACGTTAACTATTCAGCAGGCAACATTTTCACAAAAACAAGAAAAGCATTCAAAAAAAAAAAAAAAAAGGTAAGCTGACTCCTAGCTCCTCCACAGCCATATAAGGAGTCATTGCCATGAGGCGGTTTCAAAAAATGTGGTACTTCCTGATTGTATTTTTATCTGTTTTTTTCTGTAACATCAGTCCTGTGGCACTCACAGACAATATCTTTGCAGTTTTGGAAACGTCAGAGTGTTTTCTTTCCAAAGCTGTCAATTATATGCATAGTCGAGCATCTTTTCGTGACAAAATATCTTGTTTAAAACGGGAACGTTTTTCATCCAAAAATTAAAAGAGCGCCCCCTATATCGAAGAAGTTAAAACCTGTTGTGGCGAGGAGTTCCCCTAGGGGAACTCTCCCCCCCCCCTCCCCCCCATTCAGCTGAAAAGATGGCGCGGGGAATTCAAAATTATTCTTTGGAAATATTTAACTTTCACACATTAACAAGTCCAATACAGCAAATGAAAGATAAACATCTTGTTAATGATGTACGATTTTTTAAATGTTTTACAGCGAAAACACAACATATATTTATGTTAGACCACCACCAAATAAAAAAAAAACAGCCATTTTTCCCAGCCAAAGATAGAGTCACAAAAGCAGGATTAGAGATAAAATGAATCACTAACCTTTTGAAAATCTTCATCAGATGACACTCATATGACATCATGTTACACAATACATTTATGTTTTGTTTGATAATATGCATATTTATATCCACAAATCTCAGTTTACATTGACGCCATGTTCAGAACTGCCTCCAAAATATCCGGAGGAATTATAGAAAGCTACGCCAGATAACAGAAATACTCATCATAAACTTTGACTAAAGATACATGTTCTACATATAATTAAAGATACATTGGTTTTAATGCAGATTTTTTTTTAAATGTTACGAAAAAAGCCTACCATGCAATAATCTGAGACGGCGCTCAGACGTAAATATATTTCTCCGCCATGTTGGAGTCAACAGAAATACGAAATTACATCATAAATATTCCCTTACCTTTGATGAGTGCAAGGAGTCCTAGATCCACAATAAATTGTTGTTTTGTTCCATAATGTCCAATACTAGTGTCCAATTAGCTGCATTTGCAAACACTTTCAGCTCACGTGCCCAAAAGCTGACGCTGGTCCAGGAGAACTCGGACGAAAACTTCAAAAATATATATTCCAGGTTGAATAAACTGGTCAAACTAAGTAGAGAATCAATCTTCAGGATGTTATTTTCATATATATCCAATAACGTTCCAACCGGAGCATACGTTTTCATCTGCAGCCAAATGGAATGATGGTGGCATCCACAGACAAATGCGCCACAGGGAAGTTGCATTCTGCCAGGACAGTGACTCTTTCCCCTCCCATTCGGTCAAAGTTCACACCAGAGGCTCCATTCCACGTTCTACTGAAGGAGGACATCTAGTGGAAGGCATAGTGCTAACAGATCCATATCTTATTTGGAAGGGAAGAGGCGATGACTTAAAAATAGACATGCATTCAGAAGTTCACTTCCTGGTTGGAAGATTGCCTGCCCTATGAGTTCTGTTATACTCACAGACATAATTCAAACAGCTTTAGAAACGTCAGAGTGTTTTCTATCCAATAGTAATAATACTATGCAAATATTAGCAATCTAGGACAGAGTAGGATGCAGTTCACTATGGGCACAAAATTCATCGAAGGTGATAAATACTGCCCCCTATCCCCAACAAGTTTTAATTAAGTGTCTTTAGATAATTTTGTCAGATGTTACTATGGAATTCTGAAGTATAATTATAAGCATTTCATAAGTGTCAAAGGATTTTACTGGCAATTACATGAAGTTGATGCAAAGAGTCAATATTTCCAGTGTTGACCCTTCTTTTTCAAGAACTCTGCAATCCACCCTGGCATGCTGTCAATTAACTTCTGGTCCACATCCTGACTGATGGCAGCCCATTCTTGCATAATCAATTCTTGGAGTTTGTCAGAATTTGTGGGTTTTTCTTTGTCCATCCGCCTCTTGAGGATTCTCAATGGGATTAAGGTCTGGGGAGTTTCCTAGCCATGGACCCAAAATATTGATGTTTTGTTCCCTGAGCCACTTAGTTATCACTTTTGCATTACGGTGCTCCATCATGCTGGAAAAGGCATTGTTCGTCACCAAACTGTTCCTGGTTGGTTGGGAGAAGTTGCTCTCAGAGGATGTGTTGGTACCATTCTTTATTGATGGATGTGTTCTTAGGCAAAATTGTGAGTGAGCCCACTTCCTTGGCTGAGAGGCATCCCATTCATGAATGGTCTCAGGATGCTTTACAGTTGGCATGACACAGGTCTGATGGTAGCGCTCACCTTGTCTTCTCCGGACAAGCTTTTTTCCGGATGCCCCAAACAATCGGAAAGGGGATTCATCAGAGAAAATTACCTTACCCCAGTCCTCATTAGTCCAATCCCTGTACCTTTTGCAGAATATCAGTCTGTCCCTGAAGTTTTTCCTGGAGAGAAGTGGCTTCTTTGCTGCCCTTCTTGACACCAGGCCATCCTCCAAAAGTCTTCGCCTCACTGTGCGTGCAGATGCACTCACAACTGCCTGCTGCCATTCCTGAGCAAGCTCTGTACTGGTGGTGCCCCGATCCAGCAGCTGAATCAACTTTAGGAGACGGTCCTGGCGCTTGCTGGACTTTCTTGGGCACCCTGAAGCCTTCTTCACAACAATTGAACCGCTCTCCTTGAAGTTCTTGATGTTCCGATAAATAGTTGATTTAGGTGCAATCTTACTGGCAGCAATATCCTTGCCTGTGAATGTAACGCTCATTGTTGGAAGGATGGTCGGACCAAGATGCAGCGTGGGGTAGGGTAATAATTTTTGATTCATGATAACCGTCACAAAACAAGAAAGAGTAACAAACGAAACCTACTGCTTTGTAGGACTAAAAATAAACAATACAAAAAAGATCCCACAAACAACAGGTGAGAAAAGGCTGCCTAAACATGATCCACAATCAGAGACAACGATAGACAGCTGCTTCTGATTGGGAACCATACCAGGCTGACATAGAAAATAAAAAACTAGACTACCCACCCTAGTCACACCCTGACCTAAACAAAATAGAGAATAAAAATGCTCTCTAAGGTCAGGGCGTGACAGTGAAGCCCTTTTTGTGCAAAGCAATGATGACGTGCACATGTAACCCACTGAAAATGTGATAGAGTGAATTATAAGTGAAATAATCTGCCTGTAAACAATTGTTTTAAAAATGACTTGTGTCATGCTAAAAGTAGATGTCCTAACCAACTTGCCAAAACTATAGTTTGTTAACAAGAAATATGTGGAGTGGTTGAAAAAACAAGTTTTAATGACTCCAACCTACGTGAATATAATCTTCCCACTTCAACTGTATGTAGATGAATAACATAGGGATGGTGTGGGTGGGTCTGTGGAAGTGAACTGGAAGAGACGACAAACACCCCCCCCCCCCCACACACACACACAGAGCCCACCTACACACACACAGTCGCACACAGCCGCACACACCCCACCCATACACACACACACACACACACACACACACACACACACAAACACACACACACACACACACACACACACACCCACCCACCCACCAATGGTTCTGCTGCTTGACCTACCATTGTGACTTCTCCACCTCTTCCTAACTATTATTAAACAGAACGTTCTTCTACATTTTCCATGCAGTCTTTAAATGTAATTAAGGTCCAATTAGAGTTGATTAAAGAAAACCACTTTATTCCCAAGGTCATTATGGGCTGACAGAGGCTTTAGCTGCTTCCCAATTGGCACCCTAGTCCGTATTTAGTGCTAGCCTTTTGACCAGGGCCCATAGGGACACCGTAGTGGCGCCCATAAGGCTCTGCTCTAATGTAATGCACTATGTAGGGAATATAAGGTGTGATTTGGGACGCGTCCTTTAAAACAGCCAGGCCGGCCCACTCTCTCTAACTCTCTCGAACACTAATTATGACTCTCTGACACACACACACTTACATGTGCACATGCACGCACACATGTATACACACACACACACACACACACACACACACACACACACACACACACACACACACACACACACACACACACACACACACACACACACACACATATATACAAATGCACACGTGTACACACTCACACACACACACACACACACACTACTAAATCAGTGGACATTTACAGTCTTTGATCATGATAATAAAAATACCCAGAGTTCATCCTCATCCTGCTCATTACCATGGTGATGGATAATTGACATTGGTGTTTCATTGTTTAGGGCAAATGAACAAATTAATGAATACATGGATGAATACATGGATGAATACATGGATGAATATATGGATGAATATATGAATGAATACATGGATGAATACATGAATGAATATATGAATGAATACATGGATGAATATATGAATGAATACATGGATGAATATATGGATGAATATATGAATGAATACATGGATGAATACATGAATGAATATATGAATGAATACATGGATATATGGATGAATACATGGATGAATACGTGGATATATGGATGGATGAATACATGAATGAATATATGAATGAATACATGGATGAATACATGAAATAATGAATGAATATATGAATGAAAACATGGATGAATGAATGATTAATCCATTCATTTAATAAATCAAACAATCAATTAAATCACTAAACAATCAATTCAAGCAATCAATCACTGCATGGTCAGATTCATGTTATATTTCCGTGTACATTAAATCAGTTCAGAAACAACTTGACCCAGCAAAACATAATTTGCAGAAGTGTCAAGATGAATTAGTTCGGGAGAAATTCTTGTTCATTTGAAATTCCTTCTTTTTTTGTTACATGGCGAGAGCTTTGTGAAATTGACTTTCTTTCTTGCTTCATTCATTCAATCAAGGACTCCCTATCTCCATAGTGTGTTTACCCCGAGCCATATAAAACCAAGCATTTATTATTAAACCAAACCATCAATAAAGTTAAAATGGGTCATGTTAATGTTTTGGCCCTGAAACATCGATGTTGAATCTTCACGACTAGACCTAGACTCTGTTTACACAGAATGACATGATGAGGAATATTCAACTCACTACTACACTACTATCCTCACAAAACACTACTATACAACTACAGAACCCCTGTTTACACCATCCTTACAAAACACTACTATATAACTACAGAACCCCTGTTCACACCATCCTTACAAAACACTACTATATAACTACAGAACCCCTGTTCACACCATCCTTACAAAACACTACTATACAACTACAGAACCCCTGTTCACACCATCCTTACAAAACACTACTATACAACTACAGAACCCCTGTTAACACCATCCTCACAAAACACTACTATATAACTACAGAACCCCTGTTTAAACCATCCTTACAAAACACTACTATACAACTACAGAACCCCTGTTCACACCATCCTTACAAAACACTACTATACAACTACAGAACCCCTGTTCACACCATCCTTACAAAACACTACTATATAACTACAGAACCCCTGTTTACACCATCCTTACAAAACACTACTATATAACTACAGAACCCCTGTTCACACCATCCTCACAAAACACTACTATACAACTACAGAACCCCTGTTCACACCATCCTTACAAAACACTACTATATAACTACAGAACCCCTGTTCACACCATCCTCACAAAACACTACTATATAACTACAGAACCCCTGTTAACACCATCCTTACAAAACACTACTATATAACTACAGAACCCCTGTTAACACCATCCTTACAAAACACTACTATATAACTACAGAACCCCTGTTAACACCATCCTTACAAAACACTACTATACAACTACAGAACCCCTGTTTACACCATCCTCACAAAACACTACTATATAACTACAGAACCCCTGTTAACACCATCCTTACAAAACACTACTATACAACTACAGAACCCCTGTTCACACCATCCTTACAAAACACTACTATATAACTACAGAACCCCTGTTCACACCATCCTCACAAAACACTACTATATAACTACAGAACCCCTATTAACACCATCCTTACAAAACACTACTATATAACTACAGAACCCCTGTTAACACCATCCTTACAAAACACTACTATATAACTACAGAACCCCTGTTCACACCATCCTCACAAAACACTACTATATAACTACAGAACCCCTGTTCACACCATCCTTACAAAACACTACTATACAACTACAGAACCCCTGTTAACACCATCCTCACAAAACACTACTATATCACTACAGAACCCCTGTTAACACCATCCTTACAAAACACTACTATATAACTACAGAACCCCTGTTCACACCATCCTTACAAAACACTACTATATAACTACAGAACCCCTGTTTAAACCATCCTTACAAAACACTACTATATAACTACAGAACCCCTGTTAACACCATCCTTACAAAACACTACTATATAACTACAGAACCCCTGTTCACACCATCCTCACAAAACACTACTATACAACTACAGAACCCCTGTTTACACCATCCTTACAAAACACTACTATATAACTACAGAACCCCTGTTAACACCATCCTCACAAAACACTACTATATAACTACAGAACCCCTGTTCACACCATCCTTACAAAACACTACTATATAACTACAGAACCCCTGTTCACACCATCCTCACAAAACACTACTATATCACTACAGAACCCCTGTTAACACCATCCTTACAAAACACTACTATATAACTACAGAACCCCTGTTCACACCATCCTTACAAAACACTACTATATAACTACAGAACCCCTGTTCACACCATCCTCACAAAACACTACTATATCACTACAGAACCCCTGTTAACACCATCCTTACAAAACACTACTATACAACTACAGAACCCCTGTTAACACCATCCTTACAAAACACTACTATACAACTACAGAACCCCTGTTTACACCATCCTTACAAAACACTACTATATAACTACAGAACCCCTGTTAACACCATCCTCACAAAACACTACTATACAACTACAGAACCCCTGTTCACACCATCCTTACAAAACACTACTATACAACTACAGAACCCCTGTTAACACCATCCTCACAAAACACTACTATACAACTACAGAACCCCTGTTTACACCATCCTTACAAAACACTACTATATAACTACAGAACCCCTGTTTACACCATCCTTACAAAACACTACTATATAACTACAGAACCCCTGTTCACACCATCCTCACAAAACACTACTATACAACTACAGAACCCCTGTTCACACCATCCTTACAAAACACTACTATATAACTACAGAACCCCTGTTCACACCATCCTTACAAAACGCTACTATACAACTACAGAACCCCTGTTCACACCATCCTTACAAAACACTACTATACAACTACAGAACCCCTGTTCACACCATCCTTACAAAACACTACTATACAACTACAGAACCCCTATTCACACCATCCTTACAAAACACTACTATACAACTACAGAACCCCTGTTCACACCATCCTTACAAAACACTACTATACAACTACAGAACCACTGTTCACACCATCCTTACAAAACACTACTATATAACTACAGAACCCCTGTTAACACCATCCTTACAAAACACTACTATATAACTACAGAACCCCTGTTCACACCATCCTTACAAAACACTACTATACAACTACAGAACCCCTGTTAACACCATCCTCACAAAACACTACTATACAACTACAGAACCCCTATTCACACCATCCTTACAAAACACTACTATACAACTACAGAACCCCTGTTCACACCATCCTTACAAAACACTACTATACAACTACAGAACCACTGTTCACACCATCCTTACAAAACACTACTATATAACTACAGAACCCCTGTTTACACCATCCTTACAAAACACTACTATACAACTACAGAACCCCTGTTAACACCATCCTTACAAAACACTACTATATAACTACAGAACCCCTGTTCACACCATCCTCACAAAACACTACTATACAACTACAGAACCCCTGTTCACACCATCCTTACAAAACACTACTATATAACTACAGAACCCCTGTTCACACCATCCTTACAAAACACTACTATACAACTACAGAACCACTGTTCACACCATCCTCACAAAACACTACTATATAACTACAGAACCCCTGTTCACACCATCCTCACAAAACACTACTATACAACTACAGAACCCCTGTTCACACCATCCTTACAAAACACTACTATACAACTACAGAACCCCTGTTCACACCATCCTTACAAAACACTACTATACAACTACAGAACCCCTGTTTACACCATCCTTACAAAACACTACTATATAACTACAGAACCCCTGTTTACACCATCCTTACAAAACACTACTATACAACTACAGAACCCCTGTTCACACCATCCTTACAAAACACTACTATATAACTACAGAACCCCTGTTCACACCATCCTCACAAAACACTACTATACAACTACAGAACCCCTGTTCACACCATCCTTACAAAACACTACTATATAACTACAGAACCCCTGTTTACACCATCCTCACAAAACACTACTATACAACTACAGAACCCCTGTTAACACCATCCTCACAAAACACTACTATACAACTACAGAACCCCTGTTAACACCATCCTCACAAAACACTACTATACAACTACAGAACCCCTGTTCACACCATCCTTACAAAACACTACTATACAACTACAGAACCCCTGTTTACACCATCCTTACAAAACACTACTATATAACTACAGAACCCCTGTTTACACCATCCTTACAAAACACTACTATACAACTACAGAACCCCTGTTCACACCATCCTTACAAAACACTACTATACAACTACAGAACCCCTGTTAACACCATCCTTACAAAACACTACTATACAACTACAGAACCCCTGTTAACACCATCCTTACAAAACACTACTATACAACTACAGAACCCCTGTTCACACCATCCTCACAAAACACTACTATACAACTACAGAACCCCTGTTAACACCATCCTTACAAAACACTACTATATAACTACAGAACCGCTGTTTACACCATCCTTACAAAACACTACTATACAACTACAGAACCCCTGTTTACACCATCCTTACAAAACACTACTATATAACTACAGAACCCCTGTTTACACCATCCTCACAAAACACTACTATATAACTACAGAACCCCTGTTCACACCATCCTTACAAAACACTACTATACAACTACAGAACCCCTGTTCACACCATCCTTACAAAACACTACTATATAACTACAGAACCCCTGTTAACACCATCCTTACAAAACACTACTATATAACTACAGAACCCCTGTTAACACCATCCTTACAAAACACTACTATATAACTACAGAACCCCTGTTCACACCATCCTTACAAAACACTACTATACAACTACAGAACCACTGTTCACACCATCCTTACAAAACACTACTATACAACTACAGAACCCCTGTTCACACCATCCTTACAAAACACTACTATATAACTACAGAACCCCTGTTAACACCATCCTTACAAAACACTACTATACAACTACAGAACCCCTGTTTACACCATCCTCACAAAACACTACTATATAACTACAGAACCCCTGTTCACACCATCCTCACAAAACACTACTATATAACTACAGAACCCCTGTTCACACCATCCTTACAAAACACCACTATACAACTACAGAACCCCTGTTCACACCATCCTCACAAAACACTACTATATAACTACAGAACCCCTGTTCACACCATCCTTACAAAACACTACTATACAACTACAGAACCCCTGTTCACACCATCCTTACAAAACACTACTATACAACTACAGAACCACTGTTCACACCATCCTTACAAAACACTACTATACAACTACAGAACCCCTGTTCACACCATCCTTACAAAACACTACTATATAACTACAGAACCCCTGTTTACACCATCCTTACAAAACACTACTATATAACTACAGAACCCCTATTCACACCATCCTCACAAAACACTACTATACAACTACAGAACCCCTGTTCACACCATCCTTACAAAACACTACTATATAACTACAGAACCCCTGTTCACACCATCCTTACAAAACACTACTATACAACTACAGAACCCCTGTTCACACCATCCTTACAAAACACTACTATACAACTACAGAACCCCTGTTCACACCATCCTTACAAAACACTACTATACAACTACAGAACCCCTGTTCACACCATCCTTACAAAACACTACTATACAACTACAGAACCCCTGTTCACACCATCCTTACAAAACACTACTATACAACTACAGAACCCCTGTTCACACCATCCTTACAAAACACTACTATATAACTACAGAACCCCTGTTAACACCATCCTCACAAAACACTACTATACAACTACAGAACCCCTGTTCACACCATCCTTACAAAACACTACTATATAACTACAGAACCCCTGTTCACACCATCCTTACAAAACACTACTATATAACTACAGAACCCCTGTTCACACCATCCTTACAAAACACTACTATACAACTACAGAACCCCTGTTAACACCATCCTCACAAAACACTACTATATAACTACAGAACCCCTGTTTAAACCATCCTTACAAAACACTACTATACAACTACAGAACCCCTGTTAACACCATCCTTACAAAACACTACTATATAACTACAGAACCCCTGTTTACACCATCCTTACAAAACACTACTATATAACTACAGAACCCCTGTTTACACCATCCTTACAAAACACTACTATATAACTACAGAACCCCTGTTTACACCATCCTTACAAAACACTACTATATAACTACAGAACCCCTGTTAACACCATCCTTACAAAACACTACTATATAACTACAGAACCCCTGTTTACACCATCCTTACAAAACACTACTATACAACTACAGAACCCCTGTTAACACCATCCTTACAAAACACTACTATACAACTACAGAACCCCTGTTAACACCATCCTTACAAAACACTACTATATAACTACAGAACCCCTGTTAACACCATCCTTACAAAACACTACTATATAACTACAGAACCCCTGTTAACACCATCCTCACAAAACACTACTATACAACTACATAACCCCTGTTAACACCATCCTTACAAAACACTACTATATAACTACAGAACCCCTGTTCACACCATCCTTACAAAACACTACTATACAACTACAGAACCCCTGTTCACACCATCCTTACAAAACACTACTATATAACTACAGAACCCCTGTTCACACCATCCTCACAAAACACTACTATACAACTACAGAACCCCTGTTAACACCATCCTTACAAAACACTACTATATAACTACAGAACCCCTGTTCACACCATCCTCACAAAACACTACTATACAACTACAGAACCCCTGTTAACACCATCCTCACAAAACACTACTATACAACTACAGAACCCCTGTTCACACCATCCTCACAAAACACTACTATATAACTACAGAACCCCTGTTCACACCATCCTCACAAAACACTACTATATAACTACAGAACCCCTGTTAACACCATCCTCACAAAACACTACTATATAACTACAGAACCCCTGTTAACACCATCCTCACAAAACACTACTATATAACTACAGAACCCCTGTTAACACCATCCTTACAAAACACTACTATACAACTACAGAACCCCTGTTAACACCATCCTTACAAAACACTACTATATAACTACAGAACCCCTGTTCACACCATCCTTACAAAACACTACTATACAACTACAGAACCCCTGTTAACACCATCCTCACAAAACACTACTATATAACTACAGAACCCCTGTTAACACCATCCTCACAAAACACTACTATATAACTACAGAACCCCTGTTCACACCATCCTTACAAAACACTACTATACAACTACAGAACCCCTGTTAACACCATCCTTACAAAACACTACTATATAACTACAGAACCCCTGTTAACACCATCCTTACAAAACACTACTATATAACTACAGAACCCCTGTTAACACCATCCTCACAAAACACTACTATATAACTACAGAACCCCTGTTAACACCATCCTCACAAAACACTACTATATAACTACAGAACCCCTGTTCACACCATCCTTACAAAACACTACTATATAACTACAGAACCCCTGTTCACACCATCCTCACAAAACACTACTATATAACTACAGAACCCCTGTTCACACCATCCTTACAAAACACTACTATACAACTACAGAACCCCTGTTAACACCATCCTTACAAAACACTACTATACAACTACAGAACCCCTGTTCACACCATCCTTACAAAACACTACTATACAACTACAGAACCCCTGTTCACACCATCCTTACAAAACACTACTATACAACTACAGAACCCCTGTTAACACCATCCTCACAAAACACTACTATATAACTACAGAACCCCTGTTCACACCATCCTTACAAAACACTACTATACAACTACAGAACCCCTGTTAACACCATCCTCACAAAACACTACTATATAACTACAGAACCCCTGTTCACACCATCCTCACAAAACACTACTATATAACTACAGAACCCCTGTTAACACCATCCTTACAAAACACTACTATATAACTACAGAACCCCTGTTCACACCATCCTTACAAAACACTACTATATAACTACAGAACCCCTGTTCACACCATCCTCACAAAACACTACTATACAACTACAGAACCCCTGTTCACACCATCCTCACAAAACACTACTATATAACTACAGAACCCCTGTTCACACCATCCTCACAAAACACTACTATACAACTACAGAACCCCTGTTCACACCATCCTCACAAAACACCACTATATAACTACAGAACCCCTGTTCACACCATCCTCACAAAACACTACTATATAACTACAGAACCCCTGTTCACACCATCCTTACAAAACACTACTATATAACTACAGAACCCCTGTTCACACCATCCTTACAAAACACTACTATATAACTACAGAACCCCTGTTCACACCATCCTTACAAAACACTACTATATAACTACAGAACCCCTGTTCACACCATCCTTACAAAACACTACTATATAACTACAGAACCCCTGTTCACACCATCCTCACAAAACACTACTATATAACTACAGAACCCCTGTTAACACCATCCTTACAAAACACTACTATATAACTACAGAACCCCTGTTCACACCATCCTTACAAAACACTACTATATAACTACAGAACCCCTGTTCACACCATCCTCACAAAACACTACTATACAACTACAGAACCCCTGTTCACACCATCCTCACAAAACACTACTATACAACTACAGAACCCCTGTTCACACCATCCTTACAAAACACTACTATATAACTACAGAACCCCTGTTCACACCATCCTTACAAAACACTACTATATAACTACAGAACCCCTGTTAACACCATCCTCACAAAACACTACTATATAACTACAGAACCCCTGTTAACACCATCCTCACAAAACACTACTATATAACTACAGAACCCCTGTTCACACCATTCTTACAAAACACTACTATACAACTACAGAACCCCTGTTCACACCATCCTTACAAAACACTACTATACAACTACAGAACCCCTGTTCACACCATCCTTACAAAACACTACTATATCACTACAGAACCCCTGTTCACACCATCCTTACAAAACACTACTATACAACTACATAACCCCTGTTCACACCATCCTTACAAAACACTATTATACAACTACAGAACCCCTGTTAACACCATCCTTACAAAACACTACTATATAACTACAGAACCCCTGTTCACACCATCCTCACAAAACACTACTATACAACTAAAGAACCCCTGTTTACACCATCCTTACAAAACACTACTATACAACTACAGAACCCCTGTTCACACCATCCTTACAAAACACTACTATACAACTACAGAACCCCTGTTCACACCATCCTTACAAAACACTACTATATCACTACAGAACCCCTGTTCACACCATCCTTACAAAACACTACTATACATCTACAGAACCCCTGTTCACACCATCCTCACAAAACACTACTATATAACTACAGAACCCCTGTTCACACCATCCTTACAAAACACTACTATACAACTACAGAACCCCTGTTCACACCATCCTTACAAAACACTACTATACAACTACAGAACCCCTGTTTACACCATCCTCACAAAAAACTACTATATAACTACAGAACCCCTGTTTACACCATCCTTACAAAACACTACTATATAACTACAGAACCCCTGTTAACACCATCCTCACAAAACACTACTATACAACTACAGAACCCCTGTTTACACCATCCTCACAAAACACTACTATACAACTACAGAACCCCTGTTCACACCATCCTCACAAAACACTACTATATAACTACAGAACCCCTGTTCACACCATCCTCACAAAACACTACTATATAACTACAGAACCCCTGTTAACACCATCCTCACAAAACACTACTATATAACTACAGAACCCCTGTTAACACCATCCTCACAAAACACTACTATATAACTACAGAACCCCTGTTAACACCATCCTTACAAAACACTACTATACAACTACAGAACCCCTGTTAACACCATCCTTACAAAACACTACTATATAACTACAGAACCCCTGTTCACACCATCCTTACAAAACACTACTATACAACTACAGAACCCCTGTTAACACCATCCTCACAAAACACTACTATATAACTACAGAACCCCTGTTAACACCATCCTCACAAAACACTACTATATAACTACAGAACCCCTGTTCACACCATCCTTACAAAACACTACTATACAACTACAGAACCCCTGTTAACACCATCCTTACAAAACACTACTATATAACTACAGAACCCCTGTTAACACCATCCTTACAAAACACTACTATATAACTACAGAACCCCTGTTAACACCATCCTCACAAAACACTACTATATAACTACAGAACCCCTGTTAACACCATCCTCACAAAACACTACTATATAACTACAGAACCCCTGTTCACACCATCCTTACAAAACACTACTATATAACTACAGAACCCCTGTTCACACCATCCTCACAAAACACTACTATATAACTACAGAACCCCTGTTCACACCATCCTTACAAAACACTACTATACAACTACAGAACCCCTGTTAACACCATCCTTACAAAACACTACTATACAACTACAGAACCCCTGTTCACACCATCCTTACAAAACACTACTATACAACTACAGAACCCCTGTTCACACCATCCTTACAAAACACTACTATACAACTACAGAACCCCTGTTAACACCATCCTCACAAAACACTACTATATAACTACAGAACCCCTGTTCACACCATCCTTACAAAACACTACTATACAACTACAGAACCCCTGTTAACACCATCCTCACAAAACACTACTATATAACTACAGAACCCCTGTTCACACCATCCTCACAAAACACTACTATATAACTACAGAACCCCTGTTAACACCATCCTTACAAAACACTACTATATAACTACAGAACCCCTGTTCACACCATCCTTACAAAACACTACTATATAACTACAGAACCCCTGTTCACACCATCCTCACAAAACACTACTATACAACTACAGAACCCCTGTTCACACCATCCTCACAAAACACTACTATATAACTACAGAACCCCTGTTCACACCATCCTCACAAAACACTACTATACAACTACAGAACCCCTGTTCACACCATCCTCACAAAACACCACTATATAACTACAGAACCCCTGTTCACACCATCCTCACAAAACACTACTATATAACTACAGAACCCCTGTTCACACCATCCTTACAAAACACTACTATATAACTACAGAACCCCTGTTCACACCATCCTTACAAAACACTACTATATAACTACAGAACCCCTGTTCACACCATCCTTACAAAACACTACTATATAACTACAGAACCCCTGTTCACACCATCCTTACAAAACACTACTATATAACTACAGAACCCCTGTTCACACCATCCTCACAAAACACTACTATATAACTACAGAACCCCTGTTAACACCATCCTTACAAAACACTACTATATAACTACAGAACCCCTGTTCACACCATCCTTACAAAACACTACTATATAACTACAGAACCCCTGTTCACACCATCCTCACAAAACACTACTATACAACTACAGAACCCCTGTTCACACCATCCTCACAAAACACTACTATACAACTACAGAACCCCTGTTCACACCATCCTTACAAAACACTACTATATAACTACAGAACCCCTGTTCACACCATCCTTACAAAACACTACTATATAACTACAGAACCCCTGTTAACACCATCCTCACAAAACACTACTATATAACTACAGAACCCCTGTTAACACCATCCTCACAAAACACTACTATATAACTACAGAACCCCTGTTCACACCATTCTTACAAAACACTACTATACAACTACAGAACCCCTGTTCACACCATCCTTACAAAACACTACTATACAACTACAGAACCCCTGTTCACACCATCCTTACAAAACACTACTATATCACTACAGAACCCCTGTTCACACCATCCTTACAAAACACTACTATACAACTACATAACCCCTGTTCACACCATCCTTACAAAACACTATTATACAACTACAGAACCCCTGTTAACACCATCCTTACAAAACACTACTATATAACTACAGAACCCCTGTTCACACCATCCTCACAAAACACTACTATACAACTAAAGAACCCCTGTTTACACCATCCTTACAAAACACTACTATACAACTACAGAACCCCTGTTCACACCATCCTTACAAAACACTACTATACAACTACAGAACCCCTGTTCACACCATCCTTACAAAACACTACTATATCACTACAGAACCCCTGTTCACACCATCCTTACAAAACACTACTATACATCTACAGAACCCCTGTTCACACCATCCTCACAAAACACTACTATATAACTACAGAACCCCTGTTCACACCATCCTTACAAAACACTACTATACAACTACAGAACCCCTGTTCACACCATCCTTACAAAACACTACTATACAACTACAGAACCCCTGTTTACACCATCCTCACAAAAAACTACTATATAACTACAGAACCCCTGTTTACACCATCCTTACAAAACACTACTATATAACTACAGAACCCCTGTTAACACCATCCTCACAAAACACTACTATACAACTACAGAACCCCTGTTTACACCATCCTCACAAAACACTACTATACAACTACAGAACCCCTGTTCACACCATCCTCACAAAACACTACTATATAACTACAGAACCCCTGTTAACACCATCCTCACAAAACACTACTATACAACTACAGAACCCCTGTTCACACCATCCTTACAAAACACTACTATACAACTACAGAACCCCTATTCACACCATCCTTACAAAACACTACTATATAACTACAGAACCCCTGTTCACACCATCCTTACAAAACACTACTATACAACTACAGAACCCCTGTTAACACCATCCTTACAAAACACTACTATATAACTACAGAACCCCTGTTCACACCATCCTTACAAAACACTACTATATAACTACAGAACCCCTGTTCACACCATCCTTACAAAACACTACTATACAACTACAGAACCCCTGTTTACACCATCCTTACAAAACACTACTATATAACTACAGAACCCATGTTCACACCATCCTTACAAAACACTACTATATAACTACAGAACCCCTGTTCACACCATCCTTACAAAACACTACTATACAACTACAGAACCCCTGTTCACACCATCCTTACAAAACACTACTATATAACTACAGAACCCTTGTTTAAACCATCCTTACAAAACACTACTATATCACTACAGAACCCCTGTTCACACCATCCTCACAAAACACTACTATATAACTACAGAACCCCTGTTAACACCATCCTTACAAAACACTACTATACAACTACATAACCCCTGTTAACACCATCCTTACAAAACACTACTATACAACTACAGAACCCCTGTTTACACTATCCTCACAAAACACTACTATACAACTACAGAACCCCTGTTCACACCATCCTTACAAAACACTACTATACAACTACAGAACCCCTGTTTACACCATCCTTACAAAACACTACTATATAACTACAGAACCCCTGTTCACACCATCCTTACAAAACACTACTATATAACTACAGAACCCCTGTTCACACCATCCTTACAAAACACTACTATACAACTACAGAACCCCTGTTCACACCATCCTTACAAAAGACGACTATATAACTACAGAACCCCTGTTCACACCATCCTTACAAAACACTACTATACAACTACAGAACCCCTGTTCACACCATCCTTACAAAACACTACTATATAACTACAGAACCCCTGTTCACACCATCCTCACAAAACACTACTATATAACTACAGAACCCCTGTTCACACCATCCTCACAAAACACTACTATATAACTACAGAACCCCTGTTTACACCATGCTTACAAAACACTACTATATCACTACAGAACCCCTGTTCACACCATCCTCACAAAACACTACTATACAACTACAGAACCCCTGTTCACACTATCCTTACAAAACACTACTATACAACTACAGAACCCCTGTTCACACCATCCTTACAAAACACTACTATACAACTACAGAACCCCTGTTCACACCATCCTTACAAAACACTACTATATCACTACAGAACCCCTGTTCACACCATCCTTACAAAACACTACTATATAACTACAGAACCCCTGTTCACACCATCCTTACAAAACACTACTATACAACTACAGAACCCCTGTTCACACCATCCTTACAAAACACTACTATATAACTACAGAACCCCTGTTCACACCATCCTCACAAAACACTACTATATCACTACAGAACCCCTGTTCACACCATCCTTACAAAACACTACTATACAACTACAGAACCCCTGTTCACACCATCCTTACAAAACACTACTATATCACTACAGAACCCCTGTTCACACCATCCTTACAAAACACTACTATACAACTACAGAACCCCTGTTCACACCATCCTTACAAAACACTACTATATAACTACAGAACCCCTGTTCACACCATCCTTACAAAACACTACTATACAACTACAGAACCCCTGTTCACACCATCCTTACAAAACACTACTATATAACTACAGAACCCCTGTTCACACCATCCTTACAAAACACTACTATACAACTACAGAACCCCTGTTCACACCATCCTTACAAAACACTACTATACAACTACAGAACCCCTGTTCACACCATCCTTACAAAACACTACTATATAACTACAGAACCCCTGTTCACACCATCCTTACAAAACACTACTATACAACTACAGAACCCCTGTTCACACCATCCTTACAAAACACTACTATACAACTACAGAACCCCTGTTCACACCATCCTTACAAAACACTACTATACAACTACAGAACCCCTGTTCACACCATCCTTACAAAACACTACTATACAACTACAGAACCCCTGTTCACACCATCCTTACAAAACACTACTATATCACTACAGAACCCCTGTTCACACCATCCTTACAAAACACTACTATACAACTACATAACCCCTGTTCACACCATCCTTACAAAACACTACTATACAACTACAGAACCCCTGTTAACACCATCCTTACAAAACACTACTATATAACTACAGAACCCCTGTTTAAACCATCCTTACAAAACACTACTATATAACTACAGAACCCCTGTTCACACCATCCTTACAAAACACTACTATACAACTACAGAACCCCTGTTCACACCATCCTTACAAAACACTACTATATCACTACAGAACCCCTGTTCACACCATCCTTACAAAACACTACTATACAACTACATAACCCCTGTTCACACCATCCTCACAAAAAACTACTATATAACTACAGAACCCCTGTTCACACCATCCTTACAAAACACTACTATACAAACTACAGAACCCCTGTTCACACCATCCTTACAAAACACTACTATACAACTACAGAACCCCTGCTCACACCATCCTTACAAAACACTACTATATAACTACAGAACCCCTGTTCACACCATCCTTACAAAACACTACTATACAACTACAGAACCCCTGTTCACACCATCCTTACAAAACACTACTATATAACTACAGAACCCCTGTTCACACCATCCTCACAAAACACTACTATATAACTACAGAACCCCTGTTCACACCATCCTCACAAAACACTACTATATAACTACAGAACCCCTGTTTACACCATCCTTACAAAACACTACTATATCACTACAGAACCCCTGTTCACACCATCCTCACAAAACACTACTATACAACTACAGAACCCCTGTTCACACTATCCTTACAAAACACTACTATACAACTACAGAACCCCTGTTCACACCATCCTTACAAAACACTACTATACAACTACAGAACCCCTGTTCACACCATCCTTACAAAACACTACTATATCACTACAGAACCCCTGTTCACACCATCCTTACAAAACACTACTATATAACTACAGAACCCCTGTTCACACCATCCTTACAAAACACTACTATACAACTACAGAACCCCTGTTCACACCATCCTTACAAAACACTACTATATAACTACAGAACCCCTGTTCACACCATCCTCACAAAACACTACTATATCACTACAGAACCCCTGTTCACACCATCCTTACAAAACACTACTATACAACTACAGAACCCCTGTTCACACCATCCTTACAAAACACAACTATATCACTACAGAACCCCTGTTCACACCATCCTTACAAAACACTACTATACAACTACAGAACCCCTGTTCACACCATCCTTACAAAACACTACTATATAACTACAGAACCCCTGTTCACACCATCCTTACAAAACACTACTATACAACTACAGAACCCCTGTTCACACCATCCTTACAAAACACTACTATATAACTACAGAACCCCTGTTCACACCATCCTTACAAAACACTACTATACAACTACAGAACCCCTGTTCACACCATCCTTACAAAACACTACTATACAACTACAGAACCCCTGTTCACACCATCCTTACAAAACACTACTATATAACTACAGAACCCCTGTTCACACCATCCTTACAAAACACTACTATACAACTACAGAACCCCTGTTCACACCATCCTTACAAAACACTACTATACAACTACAGAACCCCTGTTCACACCATCCTTACAAAACACTACTATACAACTACAGAACCCCTGTTCACACCATCCTTACAAAACACTACTATACAACTACAGAACCCCTGTTCACACCATCCTTACAAAACACTACTATATCACTACAGAACCCCTGTTCACACCATCCTTACAAAACACTACTATACAACTACATAACCCCTGTTCACACCATCCTTACAAAACACTACTATACAACTACAGAACCCCTGTTAACACCATCCTTACAAAACACTACTATATAACTACAGAACCCCTGTTTAAACCATCCTTACAAAACACTACTATATAACTACAGAACCCCTGTTCACACCATCCTTACAAAACACTACTATACAACTACAGAACCCCTGTTCACACCATCCTTACAAAACACTACTATATCACTACAGAACCCCTGTTCACACCATCCTTACAAAACACTACTATACAACTACATAACCCCTGTTCACACCATCCTCACAAAACACTACTATATAACTACAGAACCCCTGTTCACACCATCCTTACAAAACACTACTATACAACTACAGAACCCCTGTTAACACCATCCTTACAAAACACTACTATATAACTACAGAACCCCTGTTCACACCATCCTTACAAAACACTACTATACAACTACAGAACCCCTGTTCACACCATCCTTACAAAACACTACTATATAACTACAGAACCCCTGTTCACACCATCCTTACAAAACACTACTATACAACTACAGAACCCCTGTTCACACCATCCTTACAAAACACTACTATATAACTACAGAACCCCTGTTCACACCATCCTTACAAAACACTACTATATAACTACAGAACCCCTGTTCACACCATCCTTACAAAACACTACTATACAACTACAGAACCCCTGTTTAAACCATCCTTACAAAACACTACTATATAACTACAGAACCCCTGTTCACACCATCCTTACAAAACACTACTATATAACTACAGAACCCCTGTTCACACCATCCTTACAAAACACTACTATACAACTACAGAACCCCTGTTTACACCATCCTTACAAAACACTACTATATAACTACAGAACCCCTGTTCACACCATCCTTACAAAACACTACTATATAACTACAGAACCCCTGTTCACACCATCCTTACAAAACACTACTATATAACTACAGAACCCCTGTTCACACCATCCTTACAAAACACTACTATATAACTACAGAACCCCTGTTAACACCATCCTCACAAAACACTACTATACAACTACAGAACCCCTGTTCACACCATCCTTACAAAACACTACTATATAACTACAGAACCCCTGTTCACACCATCCTTACAAAACACTACTATATAACTACAGAACCCCTGTTCACACCATCCTTACAAAACACTACTATATAACTACAGAACCCCTGTTCACACCATCCTTACAAAACACTACTATATAACTACAGAACCCCTGTTCACACCATCCTTACAAAACACTACTATATAACTACAGAACCCCTGTTCACACCATCCTTACAAAACACTACTATATAACTACAGAACCCCTGTTCACACCATCCTTACAAAACACTACTATACAACTACAGAACCCCTGTTCACACCATCCTTACAAAACACTACTATATAACTACAGAACCCCTGTTCACACCATCCTTACAAAACACTACTATATAACTACAGAACCCCTGTTCACACCATCCTTACAAAACACTACTATACAACTACAGAACCCCTGTTCACACCATCCTTACAAAACACTACTATACAACTACAGAACCCCTGTTCACACCATCCTTACAAAACACTACTATATAACTACAGAACCCCTGTTCACACCATCCTTACAAAACACTACTATATAACTACAGAACCCCTGTTGACACCATCCTCACAAAACACTACTATACAACTACAGAACCCCTGTTCACACCATCCTTACAAAACACTACTATACAACTACAGAACCCCTGTTCACACCATCCTCACAAAACACTACTATACAACTACAGAACCCCTGTTCACACCATCCTTACAAAACACTACTATATCACTACAGAACCCCTGTTCACACCATCCTTACAAAACACTACTATACAACTACAGAACCCCTGTTCACACCATCCTTACAAAACACTACTATATAACTACAGAACCCCTGTTCACACCATCCTTACAAAACACTACTATACAACTACAGAACCCCTGTTCACACCATCCTTACAAAACACTACTATACAACTACAGAACCCCTGTTCACACCATCCTTACAAAACACTACTATATAACTACAGAACCCCTGTTCACACCATCCTTACAAAACACTACTATACAACTACAGAACCCCTGTTCACACCATCCTTACAAAACACTACTATACAACTACAGAACCCCTGTTCACACCATCCTTACAAAACACTACTATACAACTACAGAACCCCTGTTCACACCATCCTTACAAAACACTACTATACAACTACAGAACCCCTGTTCACACCATCCTTACAAAACACTACTATATCACCACAGAACCCCTGTTCACACCATCCTTACAAAACACTACTATACAACTACATAACCCCTGTTCACACCATCCTTACAAAACACTACTATACAACTACAGAACCCCTGTTAACACCATCCTTACAAAACACTACTATATAACTACAGAACCCCTGTTTAAACCATCCTTACAAAACACTACTATATAACTACAGAACCCCTGTTCACACCATCCTTACAAAACACTACTATACAACTACAGAACCCCTGTTCACACCATCCTTACAAAACACTACTATATCACTACAGAACCCCTGTTCACACCATCCTTACAAAACACTACTATACAACTACATAACCCCTGTTCACACCATCCTCACAAAACACTACTATATAACTACAGAACCCCTGTTCACACCATCCTTACAAAACACTACTATACAACTACAGAACCCCTGTTAACACCATCCTTACAAAACACTACTATATAACTACAGAACCCCTGTTCACACCATCCTTACAAAACACTACTATACAACTACAGAACCCCTGTTCACACCATCCTTACAAAACACTACTATATAACTACAGAACCCCTGTTCACACCATCCTTACAAAACACTACTATACAACTACAGAACCCCTGTTCACACCATCCTTACAAAACACTACTATATAACTACAGAACCCCTGTTCACACCATCCTTACAAAACACTACTATATAACTACAGAACCCCTGTTCACACCATCCTTACAAAACACTACTATACAACTACAGAACCCCTGTTTAAACCATCCTTACAAAACACTACTATATAACTACAGAACCCCTGTTCACACCATCCTTACAAAACACTACTATATAACTACAGAACCCCTGTTCACACCATCCTTACAAAACACTACTATACAACTACAGAACCCCTGTTTACACCATCCTTACAAAACACTACTATATAACTACAGAACCCCTGTTCACACCATCCTTACAAAACACTACTATATAACTACAGAACCCCTGTTCACACCATCCTTACAAAACACTACTATATAACTACAGAACCCCTGTTCACACCATCCTTACAAAACACTACTATATAACTACAGAACCCCTGTTAACACCATCCTCACAAAACACTACTATACAACTACAGAACCCCTGTTCACACCATCCTTACAAAACACTACTATATAACTACAGAACCCCTGTTCACACCATCCTTACAAAACACTACTATATAACTACAGAACCCCTGTTCACACCATCCTTACAAAACACTACTATATAACTACAGAACCCCTGTTCACACCATCCTTACAAAACACTACTATATAACTACAGAACCCCTGTTCACACCATCCTTACAAAACACTACTATATAACTACAGAACCCCTGTTCACACCATCCTTACAAAACACTACTATATAACTACAGAACCCCTGTTCACACCATCCTTACAAAACACTACTATACAACTACAGAACCCCTGTTCACACCATCCTTACAAAACACTACTATATAACTACAGAACCCCTGTTCACACCATCCTTACAAAACACTACTATATCACTACAGAACCCCTGTTCACACCATCCTTACAAAACACTACTATACAACTACATAACCCCTGTTCACACCATCCTTACAAAACACTACTATACAACTACAGAACCCCTGTTAACACCATCCTTACAAAACACTACTATATAACTACAGAACCCCTGTTTAAACCATCCTTACAAAACACTACTATATAACTACAGAACCCCTGTTCACACCATCCTTACAAAACACTACTATACAACTACAGAACCCCTGTTCACACCATCCTTACAAAACACTACTATATCACTACAGAACCCCTGTTCACACCATCCTTACAAAACACTACTATACAACTACATAACCCCTGTTCACACCATCCTCACAAAACACTACTATATAACTACAGAACCCCTGTTCACACCATCCTTACAAAACACTACTATACAACTACAGAACCCCTGTTAACACCATCCTTACAAAACACTACTATATAACTACAGAACCCCTGTTCACACCATCCTTACAAAACACTACTATACAACTACAGAACCCCTGTTCACACCATCCTTACAAAACACTACTATATAACTACAGAACCCCTGTTCACACCATCCTTACAAAACACTACTATACAACTACAGAACCCCTGTTCACACCATCCTTACAAAACACTACTATATAACTACAGAACCCCTGTTCACACCATCCTTACAAAACACTACTATATAACTACAGAACCCCTGTTCACACCATCCTTACAAAACACTACTATACAACTACAGAACCCCTGTTTAAACCATCCTTACAAAACACTACTATATAACTACAGAACCCCTGTTCACACCATCCTTACAAAACACTACTATATAACTACAGAACCCCTGTTCACACCATCCTTACAAAACACTACTATACAACTACAGAACCCCTGTTTACACCATCCTTACAAAACACTACTATATAACTACAGAACCCCTGTTCACACCATCCTTACAAAACACTACTATATAACTACAGAACCCCTGTTCACACCATCCTTACAAAACACTACTATATAACTACAGAACCCCTGTTCACACCATCCTTACAAAACACTACTATATAACTACAGAACCCCTGTTAACACCATCCTCACAAAACACTACTATACAACTACAGAACCCCTGTTAACACCATCCTCACAAAACACTACTATATAACTACAGAACCCCTGTTCACACCATCCTTACAAAACACTACTATATAACTACAGAACCCCTGTTCACACCATCCTTACAAAACACTACTATATAACTACAGAACCCCTGTTCACACCATCCTTACAAAACACTACTATATAACTACAGAACCCCTGTTCACACCATCCTTACAAAACACTACTATATAACTACAGAACCCCTGTTCACACCATCCTTACAAAACACTACTATATAACTACAGAACCCCTGTTCACACCATCCTTACAAAACACTACTATACAACTACAGAACCCCTGTTCACACCATCCTTACAAAACACTACTATATAACTACAGAACCCCTGTTCACACCATCCTTACAAAACACTACTATATAACTACAGAACCCCTGTTCACACCATCCTTACAAAACACTACTATACAACTACAGAACCCCTGTTCACACCATCCTTACAAAACACTACTATACAACTACAGAACCCCTGTTCACACCATCCTTACAAAACACTACTATATAACTACAGAACCCCTGTTCACACCATCCTTACAAAACACTACTATATAACTACAGAACCCCTGTTCACACCATCCTCACAAAACACTACTATACAACTACAGAACCCCTGTTCACACCATCCTTACAAAACACTACTATACAACTACAGAACCCCTGTTCACACCATCCTCACAAAACACTACTATACAACTACAGAACCCCTGTTCACACCATCCTTACAAAACACTACTATATCACTACAGAACCCCTGTTTAAACCATCCTTACAAAACACTACTATACAACTACAGAACCCCTGTTAACACCATCCTTACAAAACACTACTATACAACTACAGAACCCCTGTTCACACCATCCTTACAAAACACTACTATATAACTACAGAACCCCTGTTCACACCATCCTTACAAAACACTACTATACAACTACAGAACCCCTGTTCACACCATCCTTACAAAACACTACTATATAACTACAGAACCCCTGTTCACACCATCCTTACAAAACACTACTATATAACTACAGAACCCCTGTTCACACCATCCTTACAAAACACTACTATACAACTACAGAACCCCTGTTCACACCATCCTTACAAAACACTACTATATAACTACAGAACCCCTGTTCACACCATCCTTACAAAACACTACTATATAACTACAGAACCCCTGTTCACACCATCCTTACAAAACACTACTATACAACTACAGAACCCCTGTTCACACCATCCTTACAAAACACTACTATATAACTACAGAACCCCTGTTCACACCATCCTTACAAAACACTACTATATAACTACAGAACCCCTGTTCACACCATCCTTACAAAACACTACTATACAACTACAGAACCCCTGTTCACACCATCCTTACAAAACACTACTATATAACTACAGAACCCCTGTTCACACCATCCTTACAAAACACTACTATATAACTACAGAACCCCTGTTCACACCATCCTCACAAAACACTACTATACAACTACAGAACCCCTGTTCACACCATCCTTACAAAACACTACTATACAACTACAGAACCCCTGTTCACACCATCCTCACAAAACACTACTATACAACTACAGAACCCCTGTTCACACCATCCTTACAAAACACTACTATATCACTACAGAACCCCTGTTTAAACCATCCTTACAAAACACTACTATACAACTACAGAACCCCTGTTAACACCATCCTTACAAAACACTACTATACAACTACAGAACCCCTGTTCACACCATCCTTACAAAACACTACTATATAACTACAGAACCCCTGTTCACACCATCCTTACAAAACACTACTATACAACTACAGAACCCCTGTTCACACCATCCTTACAAAACACTACTATATAACTACAGAACCCCTGTTCACACCATCCTTACAAAACACTAATATACAACTACAGAACCCCTGTTAACACCATCCTTACAAAACACTACTATACAACTACAGAACCCCTGTTTAAACCATCCTTACAAAACACTACTATACAACTACAGAACCCCTGTTTAAACCATCCTTACAAAACACTACTATATAACTACAGAACCCCTGTTCACACCATCCTTACAAAACACTACTATACAACTACAGAACCCCGGTTTAAACCATCCTTACAAAACACTACTATACAACTACAGAACCCCTGTTTAAACCATCCTTACAAAACACTACTATATAACTACAGAACCCCTGTTAACACCATCCTTACAAAACACTACTATACAACTACAGAACCCCTGTTCACACCATCCTTACAAAACACTACTATACAACTACATAACCCCTGTTCACACCATCCTTACAAAACACTACTATATAACTACAGAACCCCTGTTAACACCATCCTTACAAAACACTACTATACAACTACAGAACCCCTGTTCACACCATCCTTACAAAACACTACTATATAACTACATAACCCCCGTTCACACCATCCTTACAAAACACTACTATACAACTACAGAACCCCTGTTAACACCATCCTTACAAAACACTACTATACAACTACAGAACCCCTGTTCACACCATCCTTACAAAACACTAGTATATAACTACATAACCCCTGTTCACACCATCCTTACAAAACACTACTATACAACTACAGAACCCCTGTTAACACCATCCTTACAAAACACTACTATATAACTACAGAACCCCTGTTCACACCATCCTTACAAAACACTACTATACAACTACAGAACCCCTGTTAACACCATCCTTACAAAACACTACTATACAACTACAGAACCCCTGTTCACACCATCCTTACAAAACACTACTATACAACTACAGAACCCCTGTTTAAACCATCCTTACAAAACACTACTATACAACTACAGAACCCCTGTTCACACCATCCTTACAAAACACTACTATACAACTACAGAACCCCTGTTCACACCATCCTTACAAAACACTACTATACAACTACAGAACCCCTGTTAACACCATCCTTACAAAACACTACTATACAACTACAGAACCCCTGTTCACACCATCCTTACAAAACACTACTATACAACTACAGAACCCCTGTTCACACCATCCTTACAAAACACTACTATACAACTACAGAACCCCTGTTAACACCATCCTTACAAAACACTACTATACAACTACAGAACCCCTGTTCACACCATCCTTACAAAACACTACTATACAACTACATAACCCCTGTTTACACCATCCTTACAAAACACTACTATACAACTACAGAACCCCTATTCACACCATCCTTACAAAACACTACTATACAACTACAGAACCCCTGTTTACACCATCCTTACAAAACACTACTATACAACTACATAACCCCTGTTTACACCATCCTTACAAAACACTACTATACAACTACAGAACCCCGGTTTAAACCATCCTTACAAAACACTACTATACAACTACAGAACCCCTGTTTAAACCATCCTTACAAAACACTACTATATAACTACAGAACCCCTGTTAACACCATCCTTACAAAACACTACTATACAACTACAGAACCCCTGTTCACACCATCCTTACAAAACACTACTATACAACTACATAACCCCTGTTCACACCATCCTTACAAAACACTACTATATAACTACAGAACCCCTGTTAACACCATCCTTACAAAACACTACTATACAACTACAGAACCCCTGTTCACACCATCCTTACAAAACACTACTATATAACTACATAACCCCCGTTCACACCATCCTTACAAAACACTACTATACAACTACAGAACCCCTGTTAACACCATCCTTACAAAACACTACTATACAACTACAGAACCCCTGTTCACACCATCCTTACAAAACACTAGTATATAACTACATAACCCCTGTTCACACCATCCTTACAAAACACTACTATACAACTACAGAACCCCTGTTAACACCATCCTTACAAAACACTACTATATAACTACAGAACCCCTGTTCACACCATCCTTACAAAACACTACTATACAACTACAGAACCCCTGTTAACACCATCCTTACAAAACACTACTATACAACTACAGAACCCCTGTTCACACCATCCTTACAAAACACTACTATACAACTACAGAACCCCTGTTTAAACCATCCTTACAAAACACTACTATACAACTACAGAACCCCTGTTCACACCATCCTTACAAAACACTACTATACAACTACAGAACCCCTGTTCACACCATCCTTACAAAACACTACTATACAACTACAGAACCCCTGTTAACACCATCCTTACAAAACACTACTATACAACTACAGAACCCCTGTTCACACCATCCTTACAAAACACTACTATACAACTACAGAACCCCTGTTCACACCATCCTTACAAAACACTACTATACAACTACAGAACCCCTGTTAACACCATCCTTACAAAACACTACTATACAACTACAGAACCCCTGTTCACACCATCCTTACAAAACACTACTATACAACTACATAACCCCTGTTTACACCATCCTTACAAAACACTACTATACAACTACAGAACCCCTATTCACACCATCCTTACAAAACACTACTATACAACTACAGAACCCCTGTTTACACCATCCTTACAAAACACTACTATACAACTACATAACCCCTGTTTACACCATCCTTACAAAACACTACTATATAACTACAGAACCCCTGTTAACACCATCCTTACAAAACACTACTATATAACTACAGAACCCCTGTTCACACAATCCTTACAAAACACTACTATACAACTACAGAACCCCTGTTTACACCATCCTTACAAAACACTACTATACAACTACAGAACCCCTGTTCACACCATCCTTACAAAACACTACTATACAACTACAGAACCCCTGTTCACACCATCCTTACAAAACACTACTATACAACTACAGAACCCCTATTCACACCATCCTCACAAAACACTACTATACAACTACAGAACCCCTGTTAACACCATCCTTACAAAACACTACTATATAACTACAGAACCCCTGTTCACACCATCCTTACAAAACACTACTATACAACTACAGAACCCCTGTTTAAACCATCCTTACAAAACACTACTATACAACTACAGAACCCCTGTTTAAACCATCCTTACAAAACACTACTATACAACTACAGAACCCCTGTTCACACCATCCTTACAAAACACTACTATACAACTACAGAACCCCTGTTTAAACCATCCTTACAAAACACTACTATACAGCTACAGAACCCCTGTTTACACCATCCTTACAAAACACTACTATACAACTACAGAACCCCTGTTTAAACCATCCTTACAAAACACTACTATACAACTACAGAACCCCTGTTCACACCATCCTTACAAAACACTACTATACAACTACAGAACCCCTGTTTACACCATCCTTACAAAACACTACTATACAGCTACAGAACCCCTGTTTACACCATCCTTACAAAACACTACTATACAACTACAGAACCCCTGTTTAAACCATCCTTACAAAACACTACTATACAACTACAGAACCCCTGTTCACACCATCCTTACAAAACACTACTATACAACTACAGAACCCCTGTTTACACCATCCTTACAAAACACTACTATACAACTACAGAACCCCTGTTCACACCATCCTTACAAAACACTACTATACAACTACAGAACCCCTGTTCACACCATCCTTACAAAACACTACTATATAACTACAGAACCCCTGTTCACACCATCCTTACAAAACACTACTATATAACTACAGAACCCCTGTTCACACCATCCTCACAAAACACTACTATACAACTACAGAACCCCTGTTCACACCATCCTTACAAAACACTACTATACAACTACAGAACCCCTGTTCACACCATCCTCACAAAACACTACTATACAACTACAGAACCCCTGTTCACACCATCCTTACAAAACACTACTATATCACTACAGAACCCCTGTTTAAACCATCCTTACAAAACACTACTATACAACTACAGAACCCCTGTTAACACCATCCTTACAAAACACTACTATACAACTACAGAACCCCTGTTCACACCATCCTTACAAAACACTACTATATAACTACAGAACCCCTGTTCACACCATCCTTACAAAACACTACTATACAACTACAGAACCCCTGTTCACACCATCCTTACAAAACACTACTATATAACTACAGAACCCCTGTTCACACCATCCTTACAAAACACTAATATACAACTACAGAACCCCTGTTAACACCATCCTTACAAAACACTACTATACAACTACAGAACCCCTGTTTAAACCATCCTTACAAAACACTACTATACAACTACAGAACCCCTGTTTAAACCATCCTTACAAAACACTACTATATAACTACAGAACCCCTGTTCACACCATCCTTACAAAACACTACTATACAACTACAGAACCCCGGTTTAAACCATCCTTACAAAACACTACTATACAACTACAGAACCCCTGTTTAAACCATCCTTACAAAACACTACTATATAACTACAGAACCCCTGTTAACACCATCCTCACAAAACACTACTATACAACTACAGAACCCCTGTTCACACCATCCTTACAAAACACTACTATACAACTACATAACCCCTGTTCACACCATCCTTACAAAACACTACTATATAACTACAGAACCCCTGTTAACACCATCCTTACAAAACACTACTATACAACTACAGAACCCCTGTTCACACCATCCTTACAAAACACTACTATATAACTACATAACCCCCGTTCACACCATCCTTACAAAACACTACTATACAACTACAGAACCCCTGTTAACACCATCCTTACAAAACACTACTATACAACTACAGAACCCCTGTTCACACCATCCTTACAAAACACTAGTATATAACTACATAACCCCTGTTCACACCATCCTTACAAAACACTACTATACAACTACAGAACCCCTGTTAACACCATCCTTACAAAACACTACTATATAACTACAGAACCCCTGTTCACACCATCCTTACAAAACACTACTATACAACTACAGAACCCCTGTTAACACCATCCTTACAAAACACTACTATACAACTACAGAACCCCTGTTCACACCATCCTTACAAAACACTACTATACAACTACAGAACCCCTGTTTAAACCATCCTTACAAAACACTACTATACAACTACAGAACCCCTGTTCACACCATCCTTACAAAACACTACTATACAACTACAGAACCCCTGTTCACACCATCCTTACAAAACACTACTATACAACTACAGAACCCCTGTTAACACCATCCTTACAAAACACTACTATACAACTACAGAACCCCTGTTCACACCATCCTTACAAAACACTACTATACAACTACAGAACCCCTGTTCACACCATCCTTACAAAACACTACTATACAACTACAGAACCCCTGTTAACACCATCCTTACAAAACACTACTATACAACTACAGAACCCCTGTTCACACCATCCTTACAAAACACTACTATACAACTACATAACCCCTGTTTACACCATCCTTACAAAACACTACTATACAACTACAGAACCCCTATTCACACCATCCTTACAAAACACTACTATACAACTACAGAACCCCTGTTTACACCATCCTTACAAAACACTACTATACAACTACATAACCCCTGTTTACACCATCCTTACAAAACACTACTATATAACTACAGAACCCCTGTTAACACCATCCTTACAAAACACTACTATATAACTACAGAACCCCTGTTCACACAATCCTTACAAAACACTACTATACAACTACAGAACCCCTGTTTACACCATCCTTACAAAACACTACTATACAACTACAGAACCCCTGTTCACACCATCCTTACAAAACACTACTATACAACTACAGAACCCCTGTTCACACCATCCTTACAAAACACTACTATACAACTACAGAACCCCTATTCACACCATCCTCACAAAACACTACTATACAACTACAGAACCCCTGTTAACACCATCCTTACAAAACACTACTATATAACTACAGAACCCCTGTTCACACCATCCTTACAAAACACTACTATACAACTACAGAACCCCTGTTTAAACCATCCTTACAAAACACTACTATACAACTACAGAACCCCTGTTTAAACCATCCTTACAAAACACTACTATACAACTACAGAACCCCTGTTCACACCATCCTTACAAAACACTACTATACAACTACAGAACCCCTGTTTAAACCATCCTTACAAAACACTACTATACAGCTACAGAACCCCTGTTTACACCATCCTTAAAAAACACTACTATACAACTACAGAACCCCTGTTTAAACCATCCTTACAAAACACTACTATACAACTACAGAACCCCTGTTCACACCATCCTTACAAAACACTACTATACAACTACAGAACCCCTGTTTACACCATCCTTACAAAACACTACTATACAACTACAGAACCCCTGTTCACACCATCCTTACAAAACACTATTATACAACTACAGAACCCCTGTTCACACCATCCTTACAAAACACTACTATACAACTACAGAACCCCTGTTCACACCATCCTTACAAAACACTACTATACAACTACAGAACCCCTGTTAACACCATCCTTACAAAACACTACTATACAACTACAGAACCCCTGTTCACACCATCCTTACAAAACACTACTATACAACTACAGAACCCCTGTTTACACCATCCTTACAAAACACTACTATACAACTACAGAACCCCTGTTAACACCATTCTTACAAAACACTACTATACAACTACAGAACCCCTGTTAACACCATCCTTACAAAACACTACTATACAACTACAGAACCCCTGTTCACACCATCCTTACAAAACACTACTATACAACTACAGAACCCCTGTTAACACCATCCTTACAAAACACTACTATACAACTACAGAACCCCTGTTAACACCATCCTTACAAAACACTACTATACAACTACAGAACCCCTGTTAACACCATCCTTACAAAACACTACTATATAACTACAGAACCCCTGTTCACACCATCCTTACAAAACACTACTATACAACTACAGAACCCCTGTTTACACCATCCTTACAAAACACTACTATACAACTACAGAACCCCTGTTCACACCATCCTTACAAAACACTACTATACAACTACAGAACCCCTGTTCACACCATCCTTACAAAACACTACTATACAACTACAGAACCCCTATTCACACCATCCTCACAAAACACTACTATACAACTACAGAACCCCTGTTAACACCATCCTTACAAAACACTACTATACAACTACAGAACCCCTGTTAACACCATCCTTACAAAACACTACTATACAACTACAGAACCCCTGTTAACACCATCCTTACAAAACACTACTATATAACTACAGAACCCCTGTTCACACCATCCTTACAAAACACTACTATACAACTACAGAACCCCTGTTTACACCATCCTTACAAAACACTACTATACAACTACAGAACCCCTGTTCACACCATCCTTACAAAACACTACTATACAACTACAGAACCCCTGTTCACACCATCCTTACAAAACACTACTATACAACTACAGAACCCCTATTCACACCATCCTCACAAAACACTACTATACAACTACAGAACCCCTGTTAACACCATCCTTACAAAACACTACTATATAACTACAGAACCCCTGTTCACACCATCCTTACAAAACACTACTATACAACTACAGAACCCCTGTTTAAACCATCCTTACAAAACACTACTATACAACTACAGAACCCCTGTTTAAACCATCCTTACAAAACACTACTATACAACTACAGAACCCCTGTTCACACCATCCTTACAAAACACTACTATACAACTACAGAACCCCTGTTTAAACCATCCTTACAAAACACTACTATACAGCTACAGAACCCCTGTTTACACCATCCTTACAAAACACTACTATACAACTACAGAACCCCTGTTTAAACCATCCTTACAAAACACTACTATACAACTACAGAACCCCTGTTCACACCATCCTTACAAAACACTACTATACAACTACAGAACCCCTGTTTACACCATCCTTACAAAACACCACTATACAACTACAGAACCCCTGTTTACACCATCCTTACAAAACACTATTATACAACTACAGAACCCCTGTTCACACCATCCTTACAAAACACTACTATACAACTACAGAACCCCTGTTCACACCATCCTTACAAAACACTACTATACAACTACAGAACCCCTGTTAACACCATCCTTACAAAACACTACTATACAACTACAGAACCCCTGTTCACACCATCCTTACAAAACACTACTATACAACTACAGAACCCCTGTTTACACCATCCTTACAAAACACTACTATACAACTACAGAACCCCTGTTTACACCATCCTTACAAAACACTACTATACAACTACAGAACCCCTGTTAACACCATCCTTACAAAACACTACTATACAACTACAGAACCCCTGTTAACACCATCCTTACAAAACACTACTATACAACTACAGAACCCCTGTTCACACCATCCTTACAAAACACTACTATACAACTACAGAACCCCTGTTAACACCATCCTTACAAAACACTACTATACAACTACAGAACCCCTGTTTAAACCATCCTTACAAAACACTACTATACAACTACAGAACCCCTGTTAACACCATCCTTACAAAACACTACTATACAACTACAGAACCCCTGTTTAAACCATCCTTACAAAACACTACTATACAACTACAGAACCCCTGTTAACACCATCCTTACAAAACACTACTATACAACTACAGAACCCCTGTTTAAACCATCCTTACAAAACACTACTATACAACTACAGAACCCCTGTTCACACCATCCTTACAAAACACTACTATACAACTACAGAACCCCTGTTTAAACCATCCTTACAAAACACTACTATACAGCTACAGAACCCCTGTTTACACCATCCTTACAAAACACTACTATACAACTACAGAACCCCTGTTTAAACCATCCTTACAAAACACTACTATACAACTACAGAACCCCTGTTCACACCATCCTTACAAAACACTACTATACAACTACAGAACCCCTGTTTACACCATCCTTACAAAACACCACTATACAACTACAGAACCCCTGTTTACACCATCCTTACAAAACACTATTATACAACTACAGAACCCCTGTTCACACCATCCTTACAAAACACTACTATACAACTACAGAACCCCTGTTCACACCATCCTTACAAAACACTACTATACAACTACAGAACCCCTGTTAACACCATCCTTACAAAACACTACTATACAACTACAGAACCCCTGTTCACACCATCCTTACAAAACACTACTATACAACTACAGAACCCCTGTTTACACCATCCTTACAAAACACTACTATACAACTACAGAACCCCTGTTTACACCATCCTTACAAAACACTACTATACAACTACAGAACCCCTGTTAACACCATCCTTACAAAACACTACTATACAACTACAGAACCCCTGTTAACACCATCCTTACAAAACACTACTATACAACTACAGAACCCCTGTTCACACCATCCTTACAAAACACTACTATACAACTACAGAACCCCTGTTAACACCATCCTTACAAAACACTACTATACAACTACAGAACCCCTGTTTAAACCATCCTTACAAAACACTACTATACAGCTACAGAACCCCTGTTTACACCATCCTTACAAAACACTACTATACAACTACAGAACCCCTGTTTAAACCATCCTTACAAAACACTACTATACAACTACAGAACCCCTGTTCACACCATCCTTACAAAACACTACTATACAACTACAGAACCCCTGTTTACACCATCCTTACAAAACACCACTATACAACTACAGAACCCCTGTTTACACCATCCTTACAAAACACTATTATACAACTACAGAACCCCTGTTCACACCATCCTTACAAAACACTACTATACAACTACAGAACCCCTGTTCACACCATCCTTACAAAACACTACTATACAACTACAGAACCCCTGTTAACACCATCCTTACAAAACACTACTATACAACTACAGAACCCCTGTTCACACCATCCTTACAAAACACTACTATACAACTACAGAACCCCTGTTTACACCATCCTTACAAAACACTACTATACAACTACAGAACCCCTGTTTACACCATCCTTACAAAACACTACTATACAACTACAGAACCCCTGTTAACACCATCCTTACAAAACACTACTATACAACTACAGAACCCCTGTTCACACCATCCTTACAAAACACTACTATACAACTACAGAACCCCTGTTAACACCATCCTTACAAAACACTACTATACAACTACAGAACCCCTGTTTAAACCATCCTTACAAAACACTACTATACAACTACAGAACCCCTGTTAACACCATCCTTACAAAACACTACTATACAACTACAGAACCCCTGTTTAAACCATCCTTACAAAACACTACTATACAACTACAGAACCCCTGTTAACACCATCCTTACAAAACACTACTATACAACTACAGAACCCCTGTTTAAACCATCCTTACAAAACACTACTATACAACTACAGAACCCCTGTTCACACCATCCTTACAAAACACTACTATACAACTACAGAACCCCTATTCACACCATCCTCACAAAACACTACTATACAACTACAGAACCCCTGTTAACACCATCCTTACAAAACACTACTATACAACTACAGAACCCCTGTTAACACCATCCTTACAAAACACTACTATACAACTACAGAACCCCTGTTAACACCATCCTTACAAAACACTACTATATAACTACAGAACCCCTGTTCACACCATCCTTACAAAACACTACTATACAACTACAGAACCCCTGTTTACACCATCCTTACAAAACACTACTATACAACTACAGAACCCCTGTTCACACCATCCTTACAAAACACTACTATACAACTACAGAACCCCTGTTCACACCATCCTTACAAAACACTACTATACAACTACAGAACCCCTATTCACACCATCCTCACAAAACACTACTATACAACTACAGAACCCTTGTTAACACCATCCTTACAAAACACTACTATATAACTACAGAACCCCTGTTCACACCATCCTTACAAAACACTACTATACAACTACAGAACCCCTGTTTAAACCATCCTTACAAAACACTACTATACAACTACAGAACCCCTGTTTAAACCATCCTTACAAAACACTACTATACAACTACAGAACCCCTGTTCACACCATCCTTACAAAACACTACTATACAACTACAGAACCCCTGTTTAAACCATCCTTACAAAACACTACTATACAGCTACAGAACCCCTGTTTACACCATCCTTACAAAACACTACTATACAACTACAGAACCCCTGTTTAAACCATCCTTACAAAACACTACTATACAACTACAGAACCCCTGTTCACACCATCCTTACAAAACACTACTATACAACTACAGAACCCCTGTTTACACCATCCTTACAAAACACCACTATACAACTACAGAACCCCTGTTTACACCATCCTTACAAAACACTATTATACAACTACAGAACCCCTGTTCACACCATCCTTACAAAACACTACTATACAACTACAGAACCCCTGTTCACACCATCCTTACAAAACACTACTATACAACTACAGAACCCCTGTTAACACCATCCTTACAAAACACTACTATACAACTACAGAACCCCTGTTCACACCATCCTTACAAAACACTACTATACAACTACAGAACCCCTGTTTACACCATCCTTACAAAACACTACTATACAACTACAGAACCCCTGTTTACACCATCCTTACAAAACACTACTATACAACTACAGAACCCCTGTTAACACCATCCTTACAAAACACTACTATACAACTACAGAACCCCTGTTAACACCATCCTTACAAAACACTACTATACAACTACAGAACCCCTGTTCACACCATCCTTACAAAACACTACTATACAACTACAGAACCCCTGTTAACACCATCCTTACAAAACACTACTATACAACTACAGAACCCCTGTTTAAACCATCCTTACAAAACACTACTATACAACTACAGAACCCCTGTTAACACCATCCTTACAAAACACTACTATACAACTACAGAACCCCTGTTTAAACCATCCTTACAAAACACTACTATACAACTACAGAACCCCTGTTAACACCATCCTTACAAAACACTACTATACAACTACAGAACCCCTGTTTAAACCATCCTTACAAAACACTACTATACAACTACAGAACCCCTGTTCACACCATCCTTACAAAACACTACTATACAACTACAGAACCCCTGTTTAAACCATCCTTACAAAACACTACTATACAACTACAGAACCCCTGTTTAAACCATCCTTACAAAACACTACTATACAACTACAGAACCCCTGTTCACACCATCCTTACAAAACACTACTATACAACTACAGAACCCCTGTTTAAACCATCCTTACAAAACACTACTATACAACTACAGAACCCCTGTTCACACCATCCTTACAAAACACTACTATACAACTACAGAACCCCTGTTTAAACCATCCTTACAAAACACTACTATACAACTACAGAACCCCTGTTCACACCATCCTTACAAAACACTAATATACAACTACAGAACCCCTGTTAACACCATCCTTACAAAACACTACTATACAACTACAGAACCCCTGTTCACACCATCCTTACAAAACACTACTATACAACTACAGAACCCCTGTTAACACCATCCTTACAAAACACTACTATACAACTACAGAACCCCTGTTTAAACCATCCTTACAAAACACTACTATACAACTACAGAACCCCTGTTTAAACCATCCTTACAAAACACTACTATACAACTACAGAACCCCTGTTTACACCATCCTTACAAAACACTATTATACAACTACAGAACCCCTGTTCACACCATCCTTACAAAACACTACTATACAACTACAGAACCCCTGTTCACACCATCCTTACAAAACACTACTATACAACTACAGAACCCCTGTTAACACCATCCTTACAAAACACTACTATACAACTACAGAACCCCTGTTCACACCATCCTTACAAAACACTACTATACAACTACAGAACCCCTGTTTACACCATCCTTACAAAACACTACTATACAACTACAGAACCCCTGTTTACACCATCCTTACAAAACACTACTATACAACTACAGAACCCCTGTTAACACCATCCTTACAAAACACTACTATACAACTACAGAACCCCTGTTAACACCATCCTTACAAAACACTACTATACAACTACAGAACCCCTGTTCACACCATCCTTACAAAACACTACTATACAACTACAGAACCCCTGTTAACACCATCCTTACAAAACACTACTATACAACTACAGAACCCCTGTTTAAACCATCCTTACAAAACACTACTATACAACTACAGAACCCCTGTTAACACCATCCTTACAAAACACTACTATACAACTACAGAACCCCTGTTTAAACCATCCTTACAAAACACTACTATACAACTACAGAACCCCTGTTAACACCATCCTTACAAAACACTACTATACAACTACAGAACCCCTGTTTAAACCATCCTTACAAAACACTACTATACAACTACAGAACCCCTGTTCACACCATCCTTACAAAACACTACTATACAACTACAGAACCCCTGTTTAAACCATCCTTACAAAACACTACTATACAACTACAGAACCCCTGTTTAAACCATCCTTACAAAACACTACTATACAACTACAGAACCCCTGTTCACACCATCCTTACAAAACACTACTATACAACTACAGAACCCCTGTTTAAACCATCCTTACAAAACACTACTATACAACTACAGAACCCCTGTTCACACCATCCTTACAAAACACTACTATACAACTACAGAACCCCTGTTTAAACCATCCTTACAAAACACTACTATACAACTACAGAACCCCTGTTCACACCATCCTTACAAAACACTAATATACAACTACAGAACCCCTGTTAACACCATCCTTACAAAACACTACTATACAACTACAGAACCCCTGTTCACACCATCCTTACAAAACACTACTATACAACTACAGAACCCCTGTTAACACCATCCTTACAAAACACTACTATACAACTACAGAACCCCTGTTTAAACCATCCTTACAAAACACTACTATACAACTACAGAACCCCTGTTTAAACCATCCTTACAAAACACTACTATACAACTACAGAACCCCTGTTTAAACCATCCTTACAAAACACTAATATACTGTACAACTAAAGAACCCCTGTTTACACCATCCTCACAAAACAGACTGGGATGGAGACTGGGACCTCCAGTCTCAAATCTCTGGTAGACTGAAAAAGTTTTCCCTTTAGAATGTCCCTCTGTTTAGCGCCATCCATCATTCCTTCAATTCTGACCAGTTTCCCAGTCCCTGCCGATGAAAACATCCCAACAGCATGATGCTTCCACCACCATGCTTCACTGTGGGGATGGTGTTCTCGGGGTTATGAGAGGTGTTGGGTTTGCGCCAGACATAGGGATTTCCTTGATGCCCAAAAAGCTCAATTTTAGTCTCATCTGACCAGAGTACCTTCTTCCATATGTTTGGGGAGTCCCCCACATGCCTTTTAGCGAACACCAAATGTGTTCGCTTATTTATTTCTTTAAGCAATGGCTTTTTTTCTGGCCATTCCTCTGTAAAGCCCAGCTCTGTGGAGTGTACAGCTTAAAGTGGTCCTATGGACAGATACTCCAATCTCTGCTGTTGATCTTTGCAGCTCCTTCAGGGTTATCTTTGGTCTCTTTGTTGCCTCTCTGATTAATGCCCTCCTTAACTGGTCCGTGAGTTTTGGTGGGCGGCCTGCTCTTGGCAGGTTTGTTGTGGTGCCATATTCTTTAATTTTTTAATAATGGATTTAATGGTGCTCCATGGAATGTTCAAAGTTTCTGATATTTTTTTATAACCCAACCCTGATCTGTACTTCTCCACAACTTTTTCCCTGACCTGTTTGGAGAGCTCCTTGGTCTTCATTACGCCGCTTGCTTGGTGGTGCCCCTTGCTTAGTGGTGTTACAGACTCTGGGGCCTTTCAGAACAGGTGTATATATACTGAGATCATGTGACAGATCATGTGACACTTAGATTTCAGACAGGTGGACTTCATTTAACTAATTACGTGACTTCTGAAGGTAATTGGTTGCACCAGATCTTATTTAGGGGCTTCATAGCAAAAGGGGTGAATACATATGCACACATCACATTTCCGTATCACCAATTTGGACTATTTTGTGTATGTCAATTACATGAAATCCAAAACCAAATCAACTTCAACTACAGGTTGTAATGCCACAAAATAGGAAAAACGTGGAGGGGATGAAAACGTTTTCAAGGCACTGTAAGGGTGCTGAGGATGCTTCAGCCCCTGAAACATCAGAATAATATGAATGAACAAAAGTAGTGTACTGGAGCTTTGCTAGTCCTGTATTAGCGGAATGGGCAAAAAAACCATAGCACCCCCACCACCAAACTACTTCCTGTGGCAACACCCTCTCCTGACCCCGTTTCTTTCTATCTCTCTCCCTTCCATCACTCTCTCTGTCTCCCCCCCCCCTCCAGTTCCCCAAAGGTGAAACATCACAGAACCTTAAGGCTTTGCATATATCTCAACTTCACCTCCCCTCGTCCCCCTCCCCCCACTCCTCCTCTCCCTCTCTCTCCCCATCAGTACCACTAAGCCATGTCTATACGTACGTCTGTATTACTTAGCATGCGTAGCTTTGAAGACAGTGTTTAAGAGGTGATGGTAAGACCCCTCAAACACACACACACACACACACCATCCCCTCCTCCCCATCCACACACCTCTCTATATGAGTGGCAGGCAGGGATAATGATTACGGAGCTAAGGGGATAGCAGGGACTTTAACTGTGGATACAAGCGGCTTCCCGCTACCCACCCATCCTCTCAGGATCCCTGCAATGTTCTTAAGGGATTTACACAGAGCTAATGCTAATCCTAGCTAGCATGTTCTTATGGGATTTATATTGAGCTAATGCTAATCCTAGCTAGCATGGGGAGATGGCGGAGCAAAGTTACATGACTTACTGTATAATACTTGGAAAGCAATGCTTATGTCTACTTGACTCTACATTTAGTAATTTCTACTGTGATATTTTGTGTTGTACATTTACTTGTGTGTTGTTGTGCACACAAATCTATGCCTGTACAAGGGCAGAAGTTAGCCTAGAGGTTAGAGCATTGGTTGCTAGTTGGAATCCTTTAGCCAGCATTTACACCTTAACACTTACAATTGTGAGGTAAAAAGTTAGCTAAATCTAGTTATCGTTATGTCTGCTTTGCCACTGACTTGACAGGTAGTAGGTTGAGTGACTGCCCGGGCAGGGACCAGGCAACTTGTTTATGTTAACTTATAAATTCCAGTACAGATGTGGCAGTCAACAGGCAACAACACACGATAAGACATTAGTAAATACATTTGTAAATTGAGTTTTAAGTTGATATCGACTTCATATGAAATGTATTATTCATGTCCATGTTCCTCATTGCTCCAGTCTCTCATACTCAACTTCACTGCCAGCAACATAGCTCAGCAGTATATTGCCTAAAAAAGTGCTTTGCTCAAGGGCAATTAGACATATTTTATACATATTAAATGTATGATGTTTAAGTTGCTGTTAATGATGAGGATGCTGATTAAAGAATGCAACTATTAACAAACAATGGTAATTGTGATGCACTGAATGCATAACAAGTAACATGTCTGACTTATCTGTTAGAGCTGGTGCCTTCAAATGATAGACGAGCTACGAGGAGCAAGTCAACCCGGAGAGGAGGAAACCTAACCCCTCTCTGCTAAAGAGTGTAGAGAAGCTGATACATCACTGGGAGACATGAGAGCAAGTCAACCCGGAGAGGAGGAAACCTAACCCCTCTCTGCTAAAGAGTGTAGAGAAGCTGATACATCACTGGGAGACATGAGAGCAAGTCAATGGTTATGCAGCCTGATACCATATTTAGCCTGAAATGGTCATTTAATGTACAATGTGATTGTTCCTTACTGTGCAATGTGATTGTTCCTTGTTGTACAATGTGATTGTTCCTTACTGTACAATGTGATTGTTCCTTGTTGTACAATTTGATTGTTCCTTACTGTACAATGTGATTGTTCCTTGTTGCACAATGTGATTGTTCCTTACTGTACAATGTGATTGTTCCTTACTGTACAATGTGATTGTTCCTTGTTGTACAATGTGATTGTTCCTTGTTGTACAATGTGATTGTTCCTTGTTGTACAATTTGATTGTTCCTTACTGTACAATGTGATTGTTCCTTGTTGCACAATGTGATTGTTCCTTGTTGTACAATTTGATTGTTCCTTACTGTACAATGTGATTGTTCCTTGTTGCACAATGTGATTGTTCCTTACTGTACAATGTGATTGTTCCTTACTGTACAATGTGATTGTTCCTTACTGTACAATGTGATTGTTCCTTACTGTACAATGTGATTTTTCCTTACAGTACAATGTGATTGTTCCTTGTTGTACAATGTGATTGTTCCTTACTGTGCAATGTGATTGTTCCTTACTGTAAAATGTGATTGTTCCTTACTGTACAATGTGATTGTTCCTTACTGTAAAATGTGATTGTTCCTTACTGTACAATGTGATTGTTCCTTACTGTACAATGTGATTGTTCCTTACTGTACAATGTGATTGTTCCTTACTGTAAAATGTGATTGTTCCTTACTGTAAAAGTCGTTGTATTCCTATGTCAAAATAATCAGACATGCTGTGTAATGAAAGAGCACACATCTTTTTAATCAAGTTGTAAATACTACAATATATAGTTGTAGTACAGATTCATTGTAATAGAATTAGTGAGAGACATGCATTTAACATTAAATAATACATTGAACATGCATATATTACCATTGTTTGCATGTTCATTTCTCCTAAAATGAACTAGTGACCTGATGGCTTCAAAGATGTAGTAGTTCATGGAGAGGTACTTCAGCAGGTATGTGTAAAAAAACATGTTTTTTATTGAAGACAGTTGTATCTTTGTAAAATGCTCTGCACAAACATTTCACGGGCACAAACATGTCATGGGCACAAACATGTCATGGGCACAAACAAATATCCTCTCAGCTAAGTTGTCTGCTGTGCTTTGTCCTCTCACATTGCTTACTTCCCTAAAAGTAGAAGCGGTCACTCTTTCCTTCCACAAGGAGTGCCGCTCAGGCATTTCACATTGGCTTCTTGTGCCTCTTTCAATGTCATGTGACCGTGAATGACACAGACATTGATTTCAGGTTCAAGTGCACTTGATTGGTTAACACATATGCCCAGTCTGTGGCCCCTTAATTGGCAGCCCTGTAGTGGCACGGCGAGGGAATGACACAGCAGGTGGGTGCTGATAAGAGTTAATGCTGCCAACCTGTACTTTGCCAAGGAAGAAGTCCACTAGTGGTTTCCATGCAGAAAATGCCCGTGGTGCTGATTAATGGAGCTCAGTCAGAGGTGAAGTTGGCAGCTTCAATGACAAGGGATGAGGGATCCGGTAGCTCAACACTGAATCCTTTGGACAGCACAGATCTGAAAAGACAAATTGTATGAGCAAAACCAATTAGGCATATTGCTACATTAGTGTAATGACAGAGTCTAGGGAGAGCAGAGGAGTACACCAAGTGTATCCATGAATGCCCTGCTGTACATACGATGCGTTCATTGCTGTGTAGTTAATTAGAACGGAGCTGGAAAGGATGGCTGACGTTTTACGTGCTCCGAACCAACTGTGGTATTTATTTTTGTAGCTTATTTTTTTTTAAACAATTTTGTACATAATGTTGCTGCTACCGTCTCTTATGACCGAAAATAACTTCTGGAAATCAGAACAGCGATGACGCACCACGAACTGGTAGAAGCTTTTTCTCTTATCGAGTCCGACCTGAAGGATATACTGCTCTCCCGGGAACAGGCCCAGATCCCCGTCATTTGCGTGAAGAAAAGACGGAGAAAAAGGGGGCGGAGGTCGAGCTGCTTTCTGAGAATTGGTAGGCGAGCGAGTAAAACCCCACTGCCATCCATTCTATTTGCAATCATTCAATCATTGGAAAATAAAATAGATGAGCAAGGTTAAATTACCAACAGGACATTTAAAACTGTAATATCTTATGTTTCCCCGAGTCGTGGCTTAACGATGACGTGAATAACATACAGCTGGCGGGTTAAACACTTTATCGGCTAGATAGAACAGCAGCCTCTGGTAAGACAGGCTGTGGGGGTCTATGTATATTTGTAAAAAAAAACAGCTGCTGCTCGATATCTAAGGAAGTCTCAAAGTTTTGCTCGCCTGAGGTAGAGTTTTCCATGATAAGCTGTAGATCATACTATCTACCTAGAGAGTTTCATCTCTATTTTTCATAGCTTTCTACATACAAGCACAGACCGATGCTGGCGCTAAGACAGCACTCAATGAGCTGTATAAGGCCATAAGCAAACAGAAAAATGCTCACCCAGAGCCGGCACTCCTAGTGGCCGGGGACTTTAATGCAGGGAAACTTAAATCAGTTTTACCAAATTTCCACAAGCATGATAAATGTGCAACACGAGGGAAAACCTTTACTTCACACACAGAGATGCGTACAAAGCTCTCCCTTGCCCTCCAGCTCACACATCTGACCATAATTCCATCCTCTTGATTCCTGCTTACAAGCAAAAATGAAAGCAGGAAGCACCAGTGACTCGGTCAATAAAAAAGTGGTCAGATGAAGCAGATGCTAAGCTACAAGACTGTTTTGCTATCACAGACTGGAATATGATTATTCCAATGGCATTGAGGAGTACACCACATCAGTCACTGGCTTCATAAATAACTGCATTGATGACATCGTCGCCACAGTGACTGTACGTACATACTCCAAACAGAAGCCATGGTTTACAGTCAACATCCGCACTGAGCTAAAGGGTAGAGCTGCCGCTTTCAAGGAGCGGGACTCTTCCTCTTTCAAGGAAGCTTAAGATAACCGGCTATGCCCTCCGACGAACCATCAAACAGGCAAAACGTCAATACAGGACTAAGATCGAGTCGTACTACACCGGCTCTGACACTCGTCGGATGTGGCAGGGCTTGCAAACCATTACAGACTACAAAGGGAAGCCCAGCCGAGAGCTGCCCAGTGACACGACCAGACAAGCTTCATAACTTCTATGCTCGCTTCGAGGCACACTGAAACATGTATGAGAGCATCAGCTGTTCCGGATGACTGTGTGATCACGCTCTCCGCAGCCGATGTGAGTAAAACCTTTAAACAGGCCTACATTCACAAGGCCCCGGGGCCAGATGGATTACTAGGACGTGTACTCTGAGTATGCGCTGACCAACTGGCAAGTGGCACTGAAATTCTCAACCTCTCCCTGTCTGAGTCTGTAATACCAACATGTTTCAAGCAGATCACCATAGTGCCTGTGCCCAAGAACACTAAGGTAACCTGCCTAAATGAATACAGACCTGTAGCACTCACGTCTGTAGCCTTGAAGTGCTTTGAAAGGCTGGTCATGACTCACATCAACACCATTATCCCAGAAACCATACACCCACTCCAATTTGCATACCGCCCTAACAGATCCACGGATGATGCGATCTCTATTGCACTCCACACTGCCCTTTCCCACCTGGACAAAAGGAACACCTATGTGAGAATGCTATTCATTGACTACAGCTCAGCGTTCAACACCGTAGTGCCCTCAAAGCTCATCACTAAGCTAAGGATCCTGGAACTAAACACCTCCCTCTGCAACTGGATCCTGCTCCCCCTGTACTCCCTGTTCACTCATGACTGCACGGCCAGGCACGACTACAACACCATCATTAAGTTTGCCGATGACACAACAGTGTCAGGCCTGATCACCGACAACGATGAGCGAGGATGTCAGAGACCTGACCGTGTGGTGCAAGGACAACAACCTCCACCTCAACGTGATTAAGACAAAGGAGATGATTGTGGACTACAGGAAAAGGAGGACTGAGCACACCCCCGTTCTCATCAATGGGGCTGTAGTTGGAGCTTCAAGTTCCCATGTGTCCACATCAACAACAAACTAACTTGGTCCAAGCACAGCAAGACAGTCATGAAGAGGGCATGACAAAACCAGGAGACTGAAAATATTTGGCATGGGTCCTCAGATCCTCAAAAGGTTATACAGCTGCACCATCGAGAGCATCCTGAGTGGTTGCATCACTGCCTGGTATGGCAACTACTCAGCCTCCGATCGCAAGGCACTACAGAGGGTAGTGCGTTTGGCCCAGTACATCCCTACCATCCAGGACCTCTATACCAGGTGGTGTCAGAGGAAGGTCCTAAAAATTGTCAAAGACTCCAGACACCCTAGTCATAGACTGTTCTCTCTACTTCCGCATGGCTAGTGGTTCTTACAGCGCCAGTTCTTGGTCCATGAGGCTTCTATAATCCGCTTCTACCCCCAAGCCATAAGACTCCTGAACAGCTTCTACCCCCAAGCCATAAGACTCTGAACATCTAATCAAATGGCTACCCAGACTATTTGCATTTCCCCCCCTCTTTTACACTGTTGCTACTCTCTGTTATTATCTATGCATAATACCTTTAATAACTCCTACATGTACAATTGACCTCCATTACCTTGACTTACTGGTGCCCCCGGACTGGTCAAAATAGCACTTCCATCTAAACAGGAAATGACTGGTATTGTTAAGTCAAACCCAGAAAATCGTCCGGCATAGAGCCTATTGTTCCAGGGCCACCGTCAATCATGTCGGATACCAGGCTGTGACCCCACTCTCGGGGGTGTCCGGTGTCCGGGGGTGTCCGGTGTCCGGGGGTGTCCGGGGGTGTCCGGGGGCGTCCGGTGTCCGGGGGTGTCTCAGGGAGATGGGGGACTTGCAAAAAACACATTTCCAGTTCCCACCACACACTTCTACTGAACAGGGTAGACATTTGTACAGGGTAGACATTTGTACAGGGTAGACATTTGTACAGGGAAGACACTTGTACAGGGTAGACACTTGTACAGGGTAGACATTTGTACAGGGTAGACACTTGTACAGGGTAGACATTTGTACAGGGTAGACACTTGTACAGGGTAGACATTTGTACAGGGTAGACACTTGTACCGATAAAAACACCCCCTATTGGCCAGATGTAGGATCTTAATTTGAGCTAGTTTTCTACAGCAGAAAAATATTTCTGCAGCAACAGGAAATGTGAATTATTGTGTGGATCCTGCTGAGTGAAGAAGAAGAGTGAACAAATTAAGATCCTACGTCTGTATAGTCGTGCGAACGTAAGCACAACGTACATATAGAATCACAAACTGATGCACGAGTTCCCAAGCACACATTCTATCACTCCCTCAATATTTAGCACACATTCTATCACTCCCTCAATATTTAGCAGCACATCTCTCTCCCTCTCTCTCTCCTTCTCTCTCTCTCTCTCAATTCAATTCAATTCAAGGGGCTTTATTGGCATGGGAAACACAAGTTTACATTGCCAAAGCAAGTGAAATAGATAATAATCAAAAGTGAAAGAAACAATCAAAAATGAAACCTCTCTCTCTTACTTTCTCTTTCTCTCTCTCTCTCTCTCTCTCTCTCACTCTCTCTCTCTCTCTCTCTCTCTCTCTCTCTCTCTCTCTCTCTCTTTCTCTCCCTCCGTTGGCATCATTCAGATCTGTTTGCTTCTAGCAGTTTGTAGGTCCTTGTGTTCCAAACGAGTTAATGAATTGGTGGGCGTCTGAGTGTGTACTTGTATGTGTGTGTTTGTGTGTGTATGTGTACTGACAGACGTTAAGTTAATAGCAGTCATTTTTCCACGGATCTCCGTGCTAGCGAAGACTGCTAATGAACACTCCGACTGGTGCTCCGCCTGCGGGTAGTATCTGAGTAAACACACGCAATAATCTGTGGATCTCATCAAGGCACAACCCCCCCCCCCCCCCAACATACGCACACACACATACGCACACACCCTCGACACACACACATACACATATACACAACCCCCCGCCACCTCCCCCTCAACACACACACACACAAATACGCACACACCCTCGTCACACGCACATACACACGACCCCCCCACCACCTCAACACACACACACACCCTCGTCACACACACATGCACACGGACAGGCAGGCACAGATACAAGCACGTACAAGTATACAGATCTCGTATCTTAATTAAACCTTGAATAGAGTTACTGGTTTACATTTCTTGCTGTGAAGGAAAATGAAGATCCTGTAACTGTACATGTTTAAACACAGAGAGCGTTCTAAGATGTGGATCTATGGATCTCATCAGTACACACACAAACACACACACACACACACATACACACAACTCTACCCCGCCTCTCCAACACACACACACACACACGACCCCGTCCTTCCAACACACACACACACGACCCCGCCCCACCAACACACACAATCACACACACGCACACACCCACACACACACACACACACACACACACACACACACACACACACACACACTCAACACACTCCCTTCCTCGACTGTCTTGAGGATATTGTGGTGGCAGCACGGCACCAGTGTTTCTCATAGATCTGTCTATCTCTCATCCCCATAAGGCCCGAGGAGCCAGAGTTTTCGACAGTCACTAGGGGGGTACAACTGGGGCAAAGAGACACCCCTGGGGTGCTATATTCACGGTTAGGGGGGTGCCATGGAACCCCCGTTTTCCCCCTACTGCTGTTTTCCATTTCTCTCCTCGCGTCCCATTGGACGATTCTGAGCCAACTGCAGGAAATGGATTGGCAAGGATGGAACCGCTGGGGACTCTGGCAGAGATGAAAGAGTTCCTTTACACACACTGAATCTCACGACGACACACACACACACACACATTGTCTGTCACAGAAACCCCCTCTGACATGCTGTGGTTAGGCTACAGCGCCTATGTGTTTCTTCATAGGTTTGGGAGAAACCCAATAACAGGACATGGTGGAGTAGTAAGTAGGTTAACACCATCATCCATCTATAGCTGTAGGTTAACACCATCATCCATCTATAGCTGTAGGTTAACACCATCATCCATCTATAGCTGTAGGTTAACACCATCATCCATCTATAGCTGTAGGTTAACACCATCATCCATCTATATCTGTAGGTTAACACCATCATCCATCTATATCTGTATGTTAACACCATCATCCATCTATATCTGTAGGTTAACACCATCATTCATCTATATCTGTAGGTTAACACCATCATCCATCTATAGCTGTAGTAGAGTTCTCTGTAGGTTAACACCATCATCCATCTATAGCTGTAGTAGAGTTCTCTGTGGGTTAACACCATCATCCATCTATATCTGTAGGTTAACACCATCATTCATCTATATCTGTAGGTTAACACCATCATCCATCTATAGCTGTAGTAGAGTTCTCTGTAGGTTAACACCATCATCCATCTATAGCTGTAGTAGAGTTCTCTGTAGGTTAACACCATCATCCATCTATAGCTGTAGTAGAGTTCTCTGTAGGTTAACACCATCATCCATCTATAGCTGTAGTAGAGTTCTCTGTAGGTTAACACCATCATCCATCTATATCTGTATGTTAACACCATCATCCATCTATATCTGTATGTTAACACCATCATCCATCTATAGCTGTAGTAGAGTTCTCTGTAGGTTAACACCATCATCCATCTATAGCTGTAGTAGAGTTCTCTGTAGGTTAACACCATCATCCATCTATAGCTGTAGTAGAGTTATCTGAAGGGTAACACCATCATCCATCTATAGCTGTAGTAGAGTTCTCTGTAGGTTAACACCATCATCCATCTATAGCTGTAGTAGAGTTCTCTGTAGGTTAACACCATCATCCATCTATAGCTGTAGGTTAACACCATCATCCATCTATAGCTGTAGTAGAGTTCTCTGTAGGTTAACACCATCATCCATCTATAGCTGTAGGTTAACACCATCATCCATCTATAGCTGTAGTAGAGTTCTCTGTAGGTTAACACCATCATCCATCTATAGCTGTAGGTTAACACCATCATCCATCTATAGCTGTAGTAGAGTTCTCTGTAGGTTAACACAATCATCCATCTATATCTGTAGTAGAGTTCTCTGTAGGTTAACACCATCATCCATCTATAGCTGTAGTAGATTTCTCTGTAGGTTAACACAATCATCCATCTATATCTGTAGTAGAGTTCTCTGTATGTTAACACCATCATCCATCTATAGCTGTAGTAGAGTTCTCTGAGGGTTAACACCATCATCCATCTATATCTGTAGTAGAGTTCTCTGTAGGTTAACACCATCATCCATCTATAGCTGTAGTAGAGTTCTCTGTAGGTTAACACAATCATCCATCTATAGCTGTAGTAGAGTTCTCTGTATGTTAACACCATCATCCATCTATATCTGTAGTAGAGTTCTCTGTAGGTTAACACCATCATCCATCTATATCTGTAGTAGAGTTCTCTGTAGGTTAACACCATCATCCATCTATATCTGTAGGTTAACACCATCATCCATCTATAGCTGTAGTAGAGTTCTCTGTAGGTTAACATAATCATCCATCTATAGCTGTAGTAGAGTTCTCTGTATGTTAACACCATCATCCATCTATATCTGTAGGTTAACACCATCATCCATCTATAGCTGTAGTAGAGTTCTCTGTGGGTTAACACCATCATCCATCTATATCTGTAGGTTAACTCCATCATCCATCTATAGCTGTAGTAGAGTTCTCTGTATGTTAACACAATCATCCATCTATATCTGTGGTAGAGTTCTCTGTAGGTTAACACAATCATCCATCTATATCTGTAGTAGAGTTCTCTGTAGGTTAACACAATCATCCATCTATATCTGTAGTAGAGTTCTCTGTAGGTTAACACAATCATCCATCTATATCTGTAGTAGAGTTCTCTGTAGGTTGACACAATCATCCATCTATATCTGTAGTAGAGTTCTCTGTAGGTTAACACCATCATCCATCTATATCTGTAGTAGAGTTCTCTGTAGGTTAACACCATCATCCATCTATATCTGTATGTTAACACCATCATCCATCTATATCTGTAGGTTAACACCATCATCCATCTATATCTGTATGTTAACACCATCATCCATCTATATCTGTAGGTTAACACAATCATCCATCTATAGCTGTAGGTTAACACAATCATCCATCTATATCTGTAGTAGAGTTCTCTGTAGGTTAACACAATCATCCATCTATATCTGTAGTAGAGTTCTCTGTAGGTTAACACCATCATCCATCTATATCTGTAGTAGAGTTCTCTGTAGGTTAACACAACCATCCATCTATATCTGTAGTAGAGTTATCTGTATGTTAACACCATCATCCATCTATATCTGTAGGTTAACACCATCATCCATCTATATCTGTAGTAGAGTTCTCTGTAGGTTAACACAATCATCCATCTATATCTGTAGTAGAGTTCTCTGTAGGTTAACACAATCATCCATCTATAGCTGTAGGTTAACACCATCATCCTTCTATATCTGTAGGTTAACACCATCATCCATCTATAGCTGTAGTAGAGTTCTCTGTATGTTAACACCATCATCCATCTATAGCTGTAGTAGAGTTATCTGTATGTTAACACCATCATCCATCTATAGCTGTAGTAGAGTTATCTGAAGGGTAACACCATCATCCATCTATAGCTGTAGTAGAGTTCTCTGTAGGTTAACACCATCATCCATCTATAGCTGTAGTAGAGTTCTCTGTAGGTTAACACCATCATCCACCTATAGCTGTAGTAGAGTTCTCTGTAGGTTAACACCATCATTCATCTATATCTGTAGGTTAACACCATCATCCATCTATAGCTGTAGTAGAGTTATCTGTAGGTTAACACCATCATCCATCTATATCTGTATGTTAACACCATCATCCATCTATAGCTGTAGTAGAGTTCTCTGTAGGTTAACACCATCATCCACCTATAGCTGTAGTAGAGTTCTCTGTAGGTTAACACCATCATCCACCTATTGCTGTAGTAGAGTTCTCTGTAGGTTAACACCATCATCCATCTATATCTGTAGGTTAACACCATCATTCATCTATATCTGTAGGTTAACACCATCATCCATCTATAGCTGTAGTACAGTTATCTGTAGGTTAACACCATCATCCACATAAAGCTGTTGATGTCATTCTTCTTACTGTTTCAGGAGTTCAGACCTTCTAGAATCACCCACAGTTACTCTTTGCCTTTCAGACAATCTCAACACATGTTCTCCTCCAGACTTTTCCAGTGATAACCTGCCAGTGAACATCGTCCTATTGACGGTGTAGTCATACCACTACAGATGCAGTAGTGTTGTCATTGTGGATCCCTCATGGCGGGTAAAGCTTTGATTTCAGCCTCACCATCATCTGACACAATAAACACCGCTGTGCTCCAAAATAGATCAGGAACCTTTGACACGATGGCACCGTTTTACTGCAACTGCTAGTTAGAGCAACACCTGGTCTCCGGGTTCCAGTCTGCCAGCTAGGAGGAGGGCAGAGGCTGCGTTCCAAACAAAACCTTATTCCCTATACATAACCGTATGGGCCCTGGTCAACGGTAGTGCTCTATATAGGGAATACGGGCCCATTTGGGATGGAGAGAGAAGCTAATTACAGACAATTTAGCCTGCTAAGGCAATCAATACAAAACCATGCAATTAGCTTAGCCCGCGGCGTTGTGCTACGCTAGGCTATACACGGCTAGCGGAGCCAAGAGAAGGAAACGATGCAATATGTGTCGTCTCTGATGTTTACATGGATGCAGTCGCCTGTTTGACTTGGTCTGCGTGGAATATTATTCCCTAGTGCACTACCATGGCCCATAGTGCACTACTTTAGACCAGGGCCCATAGTGCACTACTTTAAACCAGGGCCCATAGTGCACTACTTTTGACCAGGGCCCATAGTGCACTACTTTAAACCAGGGCCCATAGTGCACTACTTTTGACCAGGGCCCATAGTGCACTACTTTAAACCAGGGCCCATAGTGCACTACTTTTGACCGGGGCCCATAGTGCACTACTTTAAACCAGGGCCCATAGTGCACTACTTTTGACCAGGGCCCATAGTGCACTACTTTAAACCATGGCCCATATTTCATGAGATATTGTGCCATTTGGGACACAACCACAGAAGACGGTCAGGTATGTTTTATGTGTGGGTAACAATATGTCAGAAATGAATCAGAAACAAAGAAAGAGATTTTGTGTTGACATTTGTTTTTCTTCCTCCACCAAATGACATGTTTTGAGTCGACTGTTGAGAGCTCTTTGCATTTTGAACAGGGGGGGCTACATGCTGAGATGGAGTGGAACAATTCACAGTCGCCAAGGTTCATTTATTTATATTGTGTTGATTGATGGGTGAAAGAGCTGTTTGTTTTCTTCTATAATTATAGAAGTGAATTGTAGAAGAGAAAGAAAGAATGTTTCTGAACTGTAATTTTGAAAAGGCTTTCTGCAAAGTTGGATGAGAAGAATGGTTTGAAATAGCTGATTGGTACTGCTGGTCTTTGTCCTTGTCTATATAATAACTCAGTGTGATTGGCTATTATGGTCAATTATGCTCCATTTATTTCCCCTTTTCTCACTCTCTCTCTCACACACTTTATCTCTCTTCTCTGTCTTTCTCTCTCTCTCTCTCTCTCTCTCTCTCTCTCTCTCTCTCTCTCTCTCTCTCTCTCTCCACAAGGCAGGATGACAGGGGGTATGTCTGTGTGCAGATGGTTGGATGGAGGCATGTAGCCAACAATAGGAGATGGCAACATGGGCTGTGTGGACTGTGACAGAAAACACTTACAGTGCTGACACACACACACACACACACACACACACACTACTTATACTGGCTCACAAACTGGCATTAGCATATACACACACACTGGATGTATGAGCACACACAGACACAGCTGCGTATACATCCTAGCATTCGGCACATTGGTGCACAACACACACACACACACACACACACACACACACACACACATGGTTCATTCAGTGGCATTTCAGAGCGTGCTTCAGGGACCTCTCAGAGGGTTGGCACTGGTCTGACTGTCTGTCTGTAGGCCTGAGATAACATACTGTCAAGTCTCTGGATACACACACACACACACACACACACACACACACACACACATGCACGTGCGCACGCACGCACGCACGCACGCACGCACACACAGACACACACACACACACACACACACACATATATACTGTCACACACACACACACACACACACACACA
>NC_143040.1:10777500-10787500 GCF_057628025.1 Oncorhynchus mykiss | reverse complement strand
GTCTAACAACACTGTTAACAGCAGAGTGGATGTGACTCTACCTGGTCTAACAACACTGTTAACAGCAGAGTGGATGTGGCTCTACCTGGTCTAACAACACCGTTAACAGCAGAGTGGATGTGGCTCTACCTGGTCTAACAACACTGTTAACAGCAGAGTGGATGTGACTCTACCTGGTCTAACAACACTGTTAACAGCAGAGTGGATGTGGCTCTACCTGGTCTAACAACACTGTTAACAGCAGAGTGGATGTGGCTCTACCTGGTCTAACAACACTGTTAACAGCAGAGTGGATGTGACTCTACCTGGTCTAACAACACTGTTAACAGCAGAGTGGATGTGGCTCTACCTGGTCTAACAACACTGTTAACAGCAGAGTGGATGTGACTCAGCCCGTGTGCGTCTTTCATTTTCACCACAGCTAAACGTTCCTCTCCATCACGATACTCTACACCCTGCCGTCTGGTGATCTATGGACACACAGGTGGGAGGGAAGGAAACCACCTGGAATTACCAACAGCAGAGAAAATTGCATTATAGGTGCAATCTAGGATTGGTTCATCCATTTGTGGACTTTAAAAAATAATTATACAGCCGTTGTTTCTTAAAAAATCCATTGACCATGCTTTTCAGAAAACGTGTGGTTTAGTGATTGATTGTTTGTCAGTGACAGTTATGTTTTCTGTTAAAGGAACCTGTGATTGGTGTCTACATGGCTCTGAAACGAACAACACAGTAGGCAAAACGTTGTCCGATGCAGTGTTCAATGCAACAACACGTTGAACAGCTGTACTCTGTCATTTCTTGTCATAACAACCAAATAATCGTCCATCTTGTCTGAATTTTTTATTTCCAAAAAATGTATAATAATTTCAACAGATGTACTCAACAAACATCGGTTATATCTTTCCAAATAACAGCCTATTCCCTATACAGTGCACTACTTCTGACCAGTGCCCATACAGGACTAAAGTAGTGCACTATATAGGGACTAGGGTGCCATTTGTGAAGCAGTAATTTAACCCAACAAACATCATCTTGCATCAGGAGTGGATCTTGAAGCAGGAAGTTACAGCACATTTACAGCTCTGGTAGAGTTTCCACCAGAGAGCCATGAAACGTGTTATAATGACGCTGTTAAACACTGGTCATATTGAATAACCATATGTTTGAAATTCACTTCATGCACGCTTCTAATGACCTCACACACACACGCACACAGTCACACACACACAAACAGTCACACACACAAACAGTCACACACACACACACACACACACACACACACACACACACACACACACACACACACACACACACACACACACACACACACACACACACACACACACACACACACACACACACACACACACACACACACACACACACACACACACACAGACACACACAGCTTCTTTAGAGAGTAGTGAACTCTCCAGGGTTGAATGCAGGATGAAAACCATTCCATTCTTCATACCCTGTTTAATTACAATGGATTTTCTTCTTCTTCGTTTTCACTCTTTCGCTCTTTTTCCCACCCTTTCTTTCTTTATCTCTTTCTCTCCTTTCTTTCTTTCTTTCTCTCTTTCTCTCTCTCTCTCTTTCTCTCTTTCTCTCCTTTCTTTCTTTCTCTCTTTCTTTCTTTCTCTCTTTCTCTCCTTTCTCTCTTTCTCTCTCTCTTTCTTTCTCTCCTTTCTCTCTTTCTCTCTCTCTTTCTTTCTCTCCTTTCATTCTCTCCTTTCTCTCTTTCTCTCCTTTCTCTCTTTCTCTCTCTCTTTCTTTCTCTCCTTTCTTTCTTTCTTTCTTTCTTTCTCTCTTTCTCTCTTTCTCTCTCTCTCTCTTTCTCTCCTTTCTCTCTTTCTCTCTCTCTTTCTTTCTCTCCTTTCATTCTTTCTTTCTTCTTTTCTTGTTGCTCCTCATTTCCGTAATGAAACACAATACAGCTGAGTCATATCTAATAGGAGGTGTTATTAATGGCTCAGTTCCAAATGGCATTCTATTCCCTCCATAGTACACTACATTTGACCAGGGCCCATTGGGGTCAAAGAGCTCTGGTCAAATGTGCTGCACTATATAAGGGAATAGGGTGCCGTTTGTGATGTGGACATGGATTTCTCCTTCTTCAGAAAGAGGATCATTAGAGAGGATGATTTAAGACTGTTAAGCTTCCAGTCTCCTTCATTATTGGTTTAACTCATTAGGTCTCGTTGTTCTCTATGATAGCATGCAGCTGAAAGATGGATGGAGTCAAATGGGCCGTGCTCACACCAAAGACAATGGACTATTGGTTTAACTCATTAGGTCTTGTTGTTCTCTATGATAGCATGCAGCTGAAAGATGGATGGAGTCAAATGGGCCGTGCTCACACCAAAGACAATGGACAAAAGACAATATTTAGGAACTGCTCTCTACAGTGTACGAGGGTGTATTTAACTAAATGCATAAAATACACTTTTTTGAATGTCAGATATACTGGTTATTGTCTATTATCAATCCGAAACAGACTATATCCTTGACTGAAAATGTCACTGTCACTCAAAGAGAATGAATCAAAATGCATAAAATACACTTTTTTGAATGTCAGATATACTGGTTATCGTTTATTATCAATCAGAAACAGACTATATCCTTGACTGAAAATGTCAGTCACTCAAAGAGAATGAATCAACGACTCTTCATTGACGTCTTCCCAATATCGTTGTCAGTTGGAGTTCGGTACTTTGCAAACCAAGATTTTAAAACTGAACAGATAATCATGGCCTTCTCTCATTTAGCTACAGAGCTAAATGAAGCGGGTCTCTTCTAGTTAGTGTATATCTATGCTATCTCTGATTTACGTTGAGTGGAGAGTTCTTCCAAGGACATCGGTTTCCTTCATCAGCAACAAACTGTGCTTTTATCGCTGTTACGACGGCGCTCAGTGAACCGTGGCTTCGCCATGGGATTCATACACACATGGGTACACACACATACACACACATTCAGAGCTGCGGTTCCTGTGTGTGTGTTTGTGTGCTTACCCCATCAATGACTGAGTGAGGACATGGGGGTTAATTAGTTTTAGTGACAGCGGGCGACCGGCAGGTTCATATCATATCATCTCTCCCATTATACACACACACACACACACACACACGCACGCGCGCACACACACACACACACACACACACACACACACACACACACACACACACACACACACACACACACACACACACACACACACACACACACACACACACACACACACACACACACAAAGGGAGATTCATATCATATCATCTTCCATTAGCGCTGCTCGGTCTCCTAAATGCCTGCTTTATGTAGAACAGAGGGCCACTGAGGGACATGGGCCTGCATATATCAGCCTGTTAAATATTCACTAAACTACATTTATAGCCTTATGCATTGTGTTTGGTGTACGAAAGGCTCATACAAGTGTTCTAAAGCTGCTAGGAGGCGACCCGACCAAATTCACATAGAAATGTGTTATCGATCTGTCATTCTCATTGAAAGCAAGTCTAAGAAGCTGTAGATCTGTTCTATGTGCACTATTTCTACGTCTCATGTTCTCAACTTTTACCTTCGGTTTTGTACACCAGCTTTAAACAGCTTAAAATACAATATTTTTGGTTCTGGATAGTATATTTCACAGCGGTTTAGACGGTACAGTGATTTTCTACACTATTCTTGCTTGTTTTCTCACATAATCTGAAATGAACGTTTAGGATTTTAGCATCCAGAAAATGGTGGATCGATTTCTGCGTAGTGCAACTTTAAAGTGGAGCTGGCAGCGTTCCAGTAACATGAACTCTTATTAATCTGTCACTCAGGAAGAATATCACATTTTAGTTAAAAAAAAACTACAACATTTTCTGACAAGCAATCACTAAGATATGTCATTTTCACATTTTCCTAACTTCATAGACCGTTTGGGAATTACGTACATGAAGACATTTGTGACAATGTTATAGCAATGTAGAGTGGGAAAGCGGCCATGGGTTTGGATAATTAATAAACACTTCAGTAAATAAAGCCTAATAAAAACATCTGTCTCATCCAGGACCTGAGTCTACGCAGACTGCATCACACTAGCCAATCAGAGCTACAGTAGGCCTATATACAAATAAGCCATTTGCCTCGCAGGCCTGTCCTCATTCACTATGAACTGGACTGTGTGTTTCCAGGCAGTAGGGCCTGTCCTCATTCACTATGAACTGGACTGTGTGTTTACAGGCAGTAGGGCCTGTCATCATTCACTATGAACTGGACTGTGTGTTTACAGGCAGTAGGGCCTGTCCTGATTCACTATGAACTGGACTGTGTGTTTACAGGCAGTAGGGCCTGTCCTCATTCACTATGAACTGGACTGTGTGTTTCCAGGCAGTAGGGCCTGTCCTCATTCACTATGAACTGGACTGTGTGTTTCCAGGCAGTAGGGCCTGTCCTCATTCACTATGAACTGGACTGTGTGTTTACAGGCAGTAGGGCCTGTCCTCATTCACTATGAACTGGACTGTGTGTTTACAGGCAGTAGGGCCTGTCCTCATTCACTATGAACTGGACTGTGTGTTTACAGGCAGCAGCAACAGCGTGACTTCAGATCATTAGAACACATTCACCAAAAGACACAAAATACACCTGAAAGTATTTCTGCAGTAATGTAAATACCACAGGAGTCCTCTTACATGTGGGAACTTTACAGTCCTACTGATCAAACAACCATGAACAGGCAGGCTCGCTACCTCAGTTATACACATCAACAACAACAAGAACAACAACTAATGCTAGCCAGAGAGAGATGAGCTAAAATCTACCGAGGGAACATTAGATAAACCCGTAATGGCCGTCAAAAAGGAACTGATAAACGATGGGGAATAGTAGCTTGCTCCTTCTGCTGCAGCAGCCTGCCAATCCAAGCTGTCCCAACCAAGCCACGTTTTGACAACAGAATGGGAACTCTCCTGCTCAACGCCATATACATATGATTGACAATAAAAGGTGCGTTCGTAAATTCAGAGCGTTGTCAGACCGTCCTTTCATACATTCAGAGCGTTGTCAGACCATCCTTTCGTAAATTCAGAGCGTTGTCAGACCGTCCTTTCATACATTCAGAGCGTTGTCAGACCGTCCTTACATAAATTCAGAGCGTTGTCAGACCGTCCTTTCATACATTCAGAGCGTTGTCAGACCGTCCTTTCATAAATTCAGAGCGTTGTCAGACCGTCCTTTCATACATTCAGAGCGTTGTCAGACCGTCCTTACATAAATTCAGAGCGTTGTCAGACCGCCATTACATACATTTCTCCAAGCATTCTTCTCAACGGCAGTCAATAATCCAAGCTAACTGGCTAAAGTTGGCTAGCTCGCTAGCTACTGCTAGAAGGAACACCTCACTCTGACCATTTTACTTGACCTATGTAGCAGAGCTGGTCAATGTAGCAGAGCTGGTCAATGTAGCATAGCTGGTCAATGTAGCAGAGCTGGTCAATGTAGCAGAGCTGGTTAATGTAGCAGAGCTGGTTAATGTAGCAGAGTTGGTCAATGTAGCAGAGCTGGTCAATGTAGCAGAGTTGGTCAGTGTAGCAGAGCTGGTCAATGTAGCAGAGCTGGTCAATGTAGCAGAGCTGGTCAATGTAGCAGAGCTGGTTAATGTAGCAGAGCTGGTTAATGTAGCAGAGCTGGTTAATGTAGCAGAGCTGGTCAATGTAGCAGAGCTGGTCAATGTAGCAGAGCTGGTCAATGTAGCAGAGCTGGTCAATGTAGCAGAGCTGGTTAATGTAGCAGAGCTGGTCAATGTAGCAGAGTTGGTCAATGTAGCAGAGCTGGTCAATGTAGCAGAGTTGGTCAGTGTAGCAGAGCTGGTCAATGTAGCAGAGTTGGTCAGTGTAGCAGAGCTGGTCAATGTAGCAGAGCTGGTCAATGTAGCAGAGCTGGTCAATGTAGCAGAGCTGGTTAATGTAGCAGAGCTGGTTAATGTAGCAGAGCTGGTTAATGTAGCAGAGCTGGTCAATGTAGCAGAGCTGGTCAATGTAGCAGAGCTGGTTAATGTAGCAGAGCTGGTCAATGTAGCAGAGCTGGTCAATGTAGGCAGAGCTGGTTAATGTAGCAGAGCTGGTCAATGTAGCAGGGCTGGTCAATGTAGCAGAGCTGGTCAGTGTCATCTAGGGCGTAAGCGACTAACCGCCGTGCTGGAAACATTGTAATGACTTTTTCCGCTAACGTTTACTGCCATATTCAGCAGGTTTTGCATGTTCAGAAATTCATCAGTTATTCTGCGCTCTGGCACACACTCAGAGTGCTATGAAATCGGAGTAGATAGCAAGAGTAAGTTTACAACGCAAGAGATATGCTAGACGGCTAACAGTCTAGTCATTCAGCATAGCTTAAAACGATTAGCATTTTCTTGCTAGCTGATAAATGATAAGTGCATCTTGAGCTGTATCCACCGAAAAATGATTTGAGGGGGGAGTGTCGGTTACTCAACCACTCCTCCAAATGACATGACATCCTCCCAGCAGCTAGCTAATGTTAGGCTCTGTGTTTTAAGCGTGCTAGATAAATAGCTGCTTGAATTAATGCGCCTATTTGCCACATTGAGACTGACTTGTGATCATTGCCTTGTTTGATTGTATTGACATTCTTAGCCTCAGTTACATTTGTCCATTTTTTTTGTTCTTCAAAATATTGAGTCATTGAACTGTGCATCCCGAATGGAGGGAGCAAACAATGTACCAGGCCAGCTGTGATTTACAACCTGATAGCGATATTTTTGGGACAACCAAGACATTTGTTGGTATTAAATGTATTATATGAATCATGCATTGAACTGCATCCATCCACAGTATTCTGCCAACAACGCCTTAGTGTTCATCACGGACCACTGAGTCAAATAGAACCCATTTCTAAAACATCTTATCAAGTTGGTTTAGTAGCATAAACTGGTAATTTGACATGTTGGACTGATATTCTGATTGTCTGTTTGTTCTATACCTTCAGAGTAGTTTTAAAGCTGTCAGTTCCACTTTAAGGTACTTCAGACCTTGACTGATAATAACCTCTCCACTTCTTGAGATACAAGCAAATGATGTCCCAAATGGCACTCTATTCACTTCATAGTTCACTACTGGTTATAAGTTGTGCACTACAAAGGGAATATGGTGCCATTTGAGACGTGGCCAAAAGCATTAAGCAGCACTTATGCAGTACCAATTAGAACTGCAAGGCCCCTTGGTGGAAAAAAATAAAAACACTCTGCCTCTCTTCTTCTCTTCCCTCTGTTCTCTTCTCTTTTAAAATCCAAGGCCGCTCCTTTTCTTTCTTGGGCTGCAGTCTGTTGGAAAGCTCACTAAATCCCCCACCACGGTGTCATGTTTTCAATCTACAAACGCATGTCTTCAACCCACACCTCCTATCCTCCCTGTTCTCCCTCATACCCCCTTCAATCCCACTCCTCCTATCCTCCCTGTTCTCCCTCATACCCCCTTCAATCGCACTGCTCCTATCCTCCCTGTTCTCCCTCATACCCCCTTCAATCGCACTCCTCCTATCCTCCCTGTTCTCCCTCATACCCCCTTCAATCCCACTCCTCCTATCCTCCCTGTTCTCCCTCATACCCCCTTCAATCCCACTCCTTATATCCTCCCTGTTCTCCATCATACCCTTCTTCAATCCCACTCCTTCTATCCTCCCTGTTCTCCCTCATACCCTTCTTCAATCCCACTCCTCCTATCCTCCCTGTTCTCCCTCATACCCCCTTCAATCGCACTGCTCCTATCCTCCCTGTTCTCCCTCATACCCCCTTCAATCGCACTCCTCCTATCCTCCCTGTTCTCCCTCATACCCCCTTCAATCCCACTCCTCCTATCCTCCCTGTTCTCCCTCATACCCCCTTCAATCCCACTCCTTATATCCTCCCTGTTCTCCATCATACCCTTCTTCAATCCCACTCCTTCTATCCTCCCTGTTCTCCATCATACCCTTCTTCAATCCCACTCCTCCTATCCTCCCTGTTCTCCCTCATACCCCCTTCAATCCCACTGCTCCTATCCTCCCTGTTCTCCCTCATACCCCCTTCAATCCCACTCCTCCTATCCTCCCTGTTCTCCCTCATACCCCCTTCAATCCCACTCCTCCTATCCTCCCTGTTCTCCCTCATACCCCCTTCAATCCCATTGCTCCTATCCTCCCTGTTCTCCCTCATACCCCCTTCAATCCCACTGCTCCTATCCTCCCTGTTCTCCCTCATACCCCCTTCAACCCCACTCCTCCTTCTCCTGTTGAACAGGGCACATAGGGCTCTGGTCAAAAGTAGTGCACTACATAGGGAATATACTACCATTTAGGACACATTCCAAGGCACCTAGTAATTATATTAAATTGTTTACATTTAACTTTTAACTAGGCAAGTCAGTTAAGAACAAATTCTTATTTACAATGACGGCCTTCTGGGGAACAGTGGGTTAACTGCCTTGTTCAGGGGCAGAACGACCCATTTGTACTTTGTCAGCTCAGGAATTTGACCTTTCGGTTACTGGCCCAACGCTCTAACCACCAGGCTACCTGCCACCCAATTTAATTTGTTAATTAGTCATTTAAAGGCTATACATAAAAAGTTGTCAGTTCCAAAATGAATCCTTAGTGTGACTGTTTACCACATCTCCATTAATCACTTACTGCTAGACAGAGCAGAGGAGTCATTCTACAGGGAGACACTGGAAACAGGACAAAAGGGGCAGTCAGACATGATTTTAACTCTAGACAGAGAAAAGGTAGGACAACTACGGAGGGCGCGGGGCATGAGAGTGGAGAGGGGTTTAGTGGGGATGCCCAGCTCGGACGACAAGGTAACGCCCATGAGACTCACATCGGCCCCCGAGTCGATGAGTACCTGGAGAGACTTGGACTGGTTGCCCCACAGCAGGGTGGCATGGAGAGGGGGGCACGCAAGGGGAGAAGAACAATTATCTTTATGACCCACCAGAGAACTCACTCCAACGAATGAGTTGGGTCTCGTGAAGGGACAGGCACATAATTACCGACAGTACCGCAATATAGACAACTCTGGGTGTTCAGTCGGCGTACAAGATCGGCGGAAGGCAGCCTAGCCCTGCCGAGCTGCATTGGCTCGGGAAGAGGCAACTTGGCAGTCTTCGGAGGCTCTTGGAGGAACTCAGGTAAGCTCGGATCCTATCGGGGATTTCCGGAGCTCATCAGATGCAAGGTGGGACACTTGAGTGAGCAATTGGGACCGCAATCAGACCTCTTCTCCCTCCTAGTTCTCGGGCTGCAAGCTTGTCATTAACCCCCGCCGATAATCAGTGCAGGAACGTGTTGAACAGCGCGTCTGGGTTCCAGGTACCCTCCGCGGCCAGCATGCAGAAATCCCCCGCATAGTCTGCCACACTGAGGGAGCCCTGCCGAAGCTGGAGTAACATCCAGGTTCATAGTCTGTCACACTGAGGGAGTCCTGCCGAAGCTGGAGTAACATCCAGGTTCATAGTCTGCCACACTGAGGGAGTCCTGCCGAAACTGGAGTAACATCCAGGTTCATAGTCTGCCACACCGAGGGAGTCCTGCCGAAGCTGGAGTAACATCCAGGTTCATAGTCTGTCACACTGAGGGAGTCCTGCCGAAGCTGGAGTAACATCCAGGTTCATAGTCTGCCACACCGAGGGAGTCCTGCCGAAGCTGGAGTAACATCCAGGTTCATAGTCTGTCACACTGAGGGAGCCCTGCCGAAGCTGGAGTAACATCCAGGTTCATAGTCTGTCACACTGAGGGAGCCCTGCCGAAGCTGGAGTAACATTTGGGTTCATAGTCTGCCACACCGAGGGAGTCCTGCCGAAGCTGGAGTAACATCCGGGTTCATAGGTAACTGGGGTTCCTGGGAAACCGGGGTGACGGCGATGCTACCAGCCGGATAACTGAAGGGCTGGGAGGTTACCGTCACAGTAGGCTGCCTAGTAGGCAACCCACGAAATTGCTCCCGCAAAGC